>NW_024729029.1:0-21008 GCF_018991925.1 Homarus americanus | reverse complement strand
TCAAGGGACTCTGTAATACTCGATTAGGGGTCTTTGTTATACTCGATCAGTGGCCTTTGTTATATACTCTTTTGGGCCTTTGTTATACTCGAACAGGGGCCTTTGTTAAACTCGTACAACGGCCTTTGTTATTCTCGATTAGAGGACTTTGTTAAACTCGATGAGGGCTTTTGTTATACTCGATCAGGGGAGTTCTTTATACTCGATCTGGGGACTTTGTTTACTCGAAGAGGGCCTTTGTTATACTCGATCAGGGGCTGTTATACTCGATCAGGGGACTTTGTTATACTCGGCCAGGGGTCTTTGTTTTATCATTCAGGGCCTTTGTTTATACTCTTGATCAGGGCTTTGTTATACTCGATCAGGGGACTTTGTTATTCTCGATCAGGGGACTTTGTTATACCCGATCAGGGGACTTTGTTATACTCGATCAGGGGCCTGTTATACTCGATCAGGGGCATTTGTTATACTCGATCAGGGACTTTGTTATACTCGGCCAGGGTGTTTGTTATACTCGATCAGGGGCTATTGTTATACTTGATCAGGGGCTTTTGTTATACTCGATCAAGGGACTTTGTTATTCTCGATCATGGGGACTTTGTTATACTCGATCAGGGGGCTTTGTTATACTCGATTAGGGAACTTTGTTATACTCGATCAGGGCCTTTGTGATACTCGACCTGGGGACTTTGTTATACTCGATCAGGGGCTTTTGTTATACTTGATGAGGGGCTTTGTTATATTCTCAGTGGTCCTTGTTATACTCTTTGAAGGCCTTTGTTATACTCGAACAGGGGCCTTTTTAAACCTCGATCAAAGGCCTTTGTTATTCTCGATTTGAGGACTTTGTTAAACTCGATGAGGAGACTTTGTTATACTCGATCAGGAGAGTTTGTTATACTTGATCAGGGGACTTTGTTTTATCGATCAGGGGCTTTGTTATACTCGATCAGGGACTTTTTTATACTCGATCAGGGCCTTTGTTATATTCGATTAGGGGACTTTGTTCTCCTCGATCAGGGACTTTGTAATACTCGATCGATCAAGGGACTCTGTAATACTCGATCAGGGGACTTTGTTATACTCGATCAGTGGCCTTTGTTATACTCTTTTAGAGGCCTTTGTTATACTCGAACAGGGGCCTTTGTTAAACTCGATCAAAGGCCTTTGTTATTCTCGATTAGAGGACTTTGTTAAACTCGATGAGGAGACTTTGTAATACTCGATCAGGGGAGTTCTTTTATACTCGATCGGGGACTTTGTTTTACTCGATCATGGGGCTATGTTATGCCGATCAGGGCACTTTGTTATATACTCGATCAGGGACGCTTTGTTTATATACTCGATCAGGGGCCTTTGTTGCCACTCGATCAGGGACTTTGTTATATACTCAGCCGGGGTCTTTGTTATATGTTTCGGGGCCTTTGTCATACTTGGTCGGGGGCTTTGTTATACTCGATCAAAGGACTTTGTTATTCTGATCAGGGGACTTTATACCCCATCAGGGGCTTTGTCATTCTCGATCGGGGGACATTGTTTTGCGTGGGGGCCTTTGTTAGCATATACTCGATCAGGGGAGTTTGTTTTCGATCAGGGAATTGTTATACTCAGTCAGGGGACTTTGTTATACTCGATCCAGGGGGCCTTTTATACTCGATCAGGGGCCTTTGTTACTCGATTAGGGAACTTTGTTGCTCTCGACCAGGGTCTTTGTTATATACTCGATCAGGGCGCTGTTATACTTGATGAGGGGCTTTGTTGTTATACTCGATCGTAAGAATTTGTTATTCTCGATGAGGGTACTTTGTTATACTCGATCAGGGGTATACTCGATCGGGAACTTTGTTATACTCGATCAGGGGCCTTTGTTATATTCGATGAGGGTCTTTGTTGCCTGCTCGACTATAGGACTTTTGTATACGATGAGGAGCCTTTGTTATATTCGATCAGGGCCCTTGTTATACCCGATCAGGGGACATGGTATATACTCGATGAGGGACTTTGTTATACTCGTCAGGGGACTCTGTAATACTCGATGAGGACTATGTTATACTCGATTAGGGGCCTTTGTTATACCCGATCAGGGACATTCTTCGATAAGGGGACTTTGTTATACTGGATCATGGGACTTCGGCATACTCGATGAGGGCGCTGGCCTTACTTGATGAGGGACTCTGGTATACTCGATCCAAGGGACTCTGTAATATACTCGATCAGGGGTCTTTGTTATACTCGATCAGTGGCCTTTGTTATATACTCTTTTGGAGGCCTTTGTTATACTCGAACAGGGGCCTTTGTTAAACTCGTACAACGGCCTTTGTTATTCTCGATTAGAGGACTTGTTAAACTCGATGAGGAGACTTTGTTATATACTCGATCCAGAGTTCTTTATACTCGATCTGGGGACTTTGTTTTTACTCGATTAGGGCTTTGTTATATACTTGATCAGGGGACATTGTTATACTCGATCAGGGGCGCTGTGATTCTCGATCAGGGGCCTTGTTATATTCGATCAGGGACTTTGTTATACTCGGCCAGGGTCTTTGTTATACTCATTCAGGGGCCTTTGTTATATACATGATCAGGGTCTTTGTTATACTCGATTAGGGGCCTTTGTTGTTATACTTGATGAGGGGCTTTGTTATACTCGATCATGGGAATTTGTTATTCTCGATGAGGGGTACTTTTGTTATATGCGTCAGGGAGAAACTTGTTGCTCGATCAGGGAACTTTGTTCTTCTCGATCAGAGGCCTTTGTTATACTCGTTCAGGCCTTTGTTATATTCGATCAGGGCATTGTTGCATAATCGACCAGGGGACTTTGTTATATGATCAGGGCCTTTGTTAAACTCGATCAGGGAGACGCTGTTGCCACTCGATCAAGGGGCATTGCCTTACTCGATCTGGGCTTTGTTATACTCGATCAGAGGCCTTTGTTATAATCGTGCAGGGGACTTTGTTACACTCGATCAGGTGACTTTGTTCTATCCTCGTCAGGGGACTTTATCGATCGGACTTTTGGTATATATATTCATTGGGGTCTTTATTGTTATACTCGACCATGGGACTTTGTTATACTCGATGAGGAGCCTTTGGTATACTCGATCAAGGGCCCTTGTTATACCGATCAGAGTTCTGTAATACTCGATTAGGGACTTTGTTATATACTCGATTAGTGGCGCGTGTATGCTCGATCAGGGGACTTTGTTATATTCGATAAGGGGACTTTGTTATACTGGATCAGGAGTTTGTTATACTCGATGAGGGGCCTTTGTTATACTTGATGAGGGACTCTGTTAGCATACTCGATCAAGGGACTCTGTGAAAATATACTCGATCAGGGGACTTTGTTATACTCGATCAGTGGCCTTTGTTATATATACTCTTTTGGAGCCTTTGTTATACTCGAACAGGGCCTTTGTTAAACTCGTACAAAAAGCCTTTATTCTCGATTAGAGGACTTTGTTATTATTCGATAGGGACTTTTGTTTTATACCCCATCAGAGGGGCTTTGTTATCGATCGGGGACTTTGTTATTGCGTCAGGGGACTTTGTTTATACCCCATCAGGGGCTTTGTTATACTCGATCAGGGGACTTTGTTATACCCGATGAGGGGCTTTGTTTTACTCGTCAAGGGAAACTTTGTTATACTCGATCAGTAGCCTCTGTTGTTATAATCGTGCAGGGGACTTTGTTACATCGATCAGGGAACTTTGTTATACTCGATCAGGGGCCTTTGTTATACTCGACCTGGGGACTTTGTTATACTCGATCAGGGGCTTTTGTTATACTTGATGAGGGGGCTTTGTTATGAGTCAGTGGCCTTTGTTATACGCAGGGCCTTTGTTATGCGAACAGGGGCCTTTGTTAAATCGTCAAAGGCCTTTGTTGACTATGATTTGAGGACTTTGTTAAGCGATGAGGAGACTTTGTTGCCTCGATCAGGGGAGTTTTGTTAAACTCGATGAGGAGACTTTGTTATACTCGATCAGGGGAGTTTGTTATACTCGATCAGGGGACTTTGTTTTACTCGATCAGGGGGCTTTGTTATACTCGATCAGGGGACTTTGTTCTCCTCGATCAGGGGCCTTTGTAATACTCGATCAGGGGACTTTGTTATATTCGATGAGGGGACTTTGTTATATTCGACCATGGGACTTTGGTATACTCGATGAGGAGCCTTTGTTATACTCGATCAGGGGCCCTTGTTAAACCCGATCAGGGGACCTTGTTATACTCGATGAGGGGACTTTGTTATACTCGATCAGGGGACTCTGTAATACTCGATCAGGGGACTTTGTTATACTCGATCAGGGGCCTTTGTTATACTCGATCAGGGGACCTTGTTATATTCGATAAGGGGACTTTGTTATACTGGATCATGGGACTTTGTTATACTCGATGAGGGGACTCTGTTATACTCGATCAAGGGACTCTGTAATACTCGATCAGGGGACTTTGTTATACTCGATCAGTGGCCTTTGTTATACTCTTTCAGAGGCCTTTGTTATACTCGAACAGGGGCCTTTGTTAAACTCGATCAAAGGCCTTTGTTATTCTCGATTAGAGGACTTTGTTAAACTCGATGAGGAGACTTTGTTATACTCGATCAAGGGAGTTCTTTATACTCGATCAGGGGACTTTGTTTTACTCGATCATGGGGCTTTGTTATACTCGATCAGGGGACTTTGTTATACTCGATCAGGGGCCTTTGTTATATTCGATCAGGGGCCTTTGTTATACTCGATCAGGGGCCTTTGTTATACTTGATGAGGGGGCTTTGTTATACTCGATCATGGGAATTTGTTATTCTCGATGAGGGGTACTTTGTTATACTCGATCAGGGGCCTTTGTTGTACTCGTTCAGGCGCCTTTGTTATATTCGATCACGGGCATTTGTTATACTCGACCAGGGGACTTTGTTATACTCGATCAGGGGCCTTTGTTAAACTCGATCAGGGGCCTTTGTTATACTCGATCAAGGGGCATTGTTATACTCGATCTGGGAACTTTGTTATACTCGATCAGGGGCGTTTGTTATAATCGTGCAGGGGACTTTGTTACACAAGATCAGGTGACTTTGTTCTCCTCGATCAGGGGACTTTATTATACTCGATCAGGGGACTTTGTTATATTCGATGAGGGACTTTGTTATACTCGACCATGGGACTTTGTTATACTCGATGAGGGGCCTTTGTTATACTCGATCAGGGGCCGTTGTTATACCCGATCAGGAGACTTTGTTATACTCGATCAGAGGACTTTGTTATACTCGATCAGGGGACTCAGTAATACTCGATCAGGGGACTTGGTTATACTAGATCAGGGGCCTTTGTTATACTCGATCAGGGGACTTTGTTATATTCGATAAGGGGACTTTGTTATACTGGATCATGGGACTTTGTTACACTCGATCAGTGGCATTTGTTATACTCTTTTAGACGCCTTTGTTATACTCGAACAGGGGCCTTTGTTAAACTCGATCAAAGGCCTTTGTTATTCTCGATTAGAAGAGTTTGTTAAACTCGATGAGGAGACTTTGTTATACTCGATCAGGGGAGTTTGTTATACTCGATCAGGGGACTTTGTTTTACTCGATCAGGGGGCTTTGTTATACTCGATCAGGGGACTTTGTTATACTCGATTAGGGGCCTTTGTTATATTCGATCAGGGGCCTTTGTTATACTCGATCAGGGGCCTTTGTTATACTTGATTAGGGGCTTTGTTATACTCGATCAGGGGACTTTGTTATTCTCGATCAGGGGGACTTTGTTATACCCCATCAGGGGGCTTTGTTATACTCGATCAGGGGACTTTGTTATACTCGATCAGGGGCTTTGTTTTACTCGATCAGTAAACTTTGTTATACTCGATCAGTAGCCTCTGTTATAATCGTTCAGGGGACTTTGTTACACTCGATCAGGGGACTTTGTTCTCCTCGATCAGGGGACTTTGTTATACTCGATCAGGGGCCTTTGTTATACCCGATTAGGGGCCTCTGTTATTCTCGATTATTGGACTTTGTTAAACTCGATGAGGAGACTTTATTATACTCGATCAGGGGAGTTTGTTATACTCGATCAGGGGACTTTGTTTTACTCGATCAGGGGCTTTGTTATAACAGATCAGGGGACTTTGTTATACTCGATCAGGGCCTTTGTGGTTATACTCGATGAGGGGACTTTTGTTCTCCTCGATCAGGGCCTTGTAATACTCGATCAGGGACTTGTTATACTCGATCAGGAACTTTGTTGCCTTATCGATCAGGGGCTTTGTTATACTCGACCTGGGGACTTTGTTACTCGATCAGGGGCTTTTGTTATACCTGCTTGATGAGGGGCTTTGTTATACTCGATCAGTGGCTGTTATACTCTTTTAGAGGCCTTTGTTATACTCGAACAGGGGGCCTTTGTTAAACTCGATCAAAGGCCTTTGTTATTCTCGATTTGAGACTTTGTTAAATTCGATGGGAGACTTTGGTATACTCGATCAGGGGTTGTTATACTCGATCAGGGGACTTTGTTTTATTCGATCAGGGGGCTTTGTTATATACTCGATCAGGGGACTTTGTTATACTTGATCAGGGGCCTTTGTTATACTTTCGATCAGGAGACTTTGTTCACCTCGATCAGGGGACTTTAATCTTTCGATCAGGGGACTTTGTTGCATATTCGATGAGGACTTTGTTATATTCGACATGGACTTTGTATATACTCGATGAGGAAGGGCAGCATTTATACTCGATCAGGGGCCTTGTTATACCCGATCGGGGACTTTGTTATACTTGATGAGGGACTTTGTTATACTTCGATCAGGGGACTCTGTAATACTCGATCTTATACTCGGAAGGGGCTTTGGTACATCACTCGATCAGGGACTTTGTTCTCCTCGTCAGGGGACTTTGTAATACTCGATCAGGGGACTTTGTTATGACTGGGTGGGGACTTTGTTATATCGACCATGGGACTTTGTACCGATGAGGAGCCTTTGTTATGCTGAATCAGGGGCCTTGTTATACCCGATCAAGGACTTTGTTATACTGATGAGGGACTTTGTTATATACTCGATCAGGGGACTCTCTAATACTCGATCAGGGGACTTTGTTGTACTCGATCAGGGGCCTTTGTTATATATCCAGGGGACTTTAAATAGTCAAGGCCTTTGTTATTCTCGATTAGAGGACTTTTGTTAAACTCGATGAGAGACTTTTGTTATACTCGATCAGGGGAGTTCTTTATGATCAGGGCACTTTGTTATATACTCGATCAGGGGCCTTTGTTATACTCGATCAGGGTCCTTTGTTATACTCGATCAGGGGGACTTTGTTCTCGGCCAGGGGTCTTTGGTATACCTTGACTTGCGGGGCCTTTGTTATACTTGATCGGGGCTTTGTTATACTCGATCAGGGGACTTTGTTATTCACGATCAGAGGGGACTTTGTTTATACCCCATCAGGGGGCACGCCATTCTCGATCAGGGACATTGTTTTTACTCGATCAGGGAGAAACTTTGTTATATACTCGATCAGGGGAGTTTGTTTTTGCCTCGATCAGGGGGCTTTGTTATACTCGATAAGGGGACTTTGTTATTCTCGATCAGGGGGACTTTGTTATACCCCATCAGGGGGCTTTGTCATTCTCGATCAGGGGACATTGTTTTACTCGATCAGGGGGCTTTGTTATACTCGATCAGGGGAGTTTGTTTTACTCGATCAGGGGGCTTTATTATACTCGATCAGGGGAGTTTGTTATACTCGATCAGGGGCCTTTTTTATATTCGATTAGGGGCCTTTGTTATACTCGATTAGGGATCTTTGTTATACTCGACCAGGGGTCTTTGTTATACTCGATCAGGGGCCTTTGTTATACTTGATGATGGGGCTTTGTTATACTCGATCATGGGAATTTGTTATTCTCGATGAGGGGTACTTTGTTATACTCGATCAGGGGCCTTTGTTATACTCGTTCAGGCGCCTTTGTTATATTCGATCCTGGGAACTTTGTTATACTCGATCAGGGGCCTTTTTATAATCATTTGAGGACTTTGTTACACTCCGATCAGGTGACTTTGTTCTCCTCGATCAGGGGACTTTGTAATACTCGATCAGGGGACTTTGTTATATTCGATGAGGGGTCTTTGTTATACTTGACCATGGGACTTTGTTATACTCGATGAGGAGCCTTTGTTATACTCGATCAAGGGCCCTTGTTATACCCGATCAGGGGGCTTTGTTATACTCGATGAGGGGACTTTGTTATACTCGATCAGAGGACTCTGTAATACTCGGTGAGGGGACTTTGTTATACTCGATTAGGGGCCTTTGTTATACTCGATCAGGGGACTTTGTTATATTCGATAAGGGGACTTTGTTATACTGGATCATGGGACTTTGTTTTACTCGATGAGGGGCCTTTGTTATACTTGATGAGGGGACTCTGTTATACTCGATCAAGGGACTCTGTAATACTCGATCAGGGGACTTTGTTATACTCGATCAGTGGCCTTTGTTATACGATTTTGGAGGCCTTTGTTATACTCGAACAGGGGCCTTTGTTAAACTCGTACAACGGCCTTTGTTATTCTCGATTAGAGGACTTTGTTAAACTCGATGAGGAGACTTTGTTATACTCGATCAGGGGAGTTCTTTATACTCGATCTGGGGACTTTGTTTTACTCGATTAGGGGGCTTTGTTATACTTGATCAGGGGACATTGTTATACTCGATCAGGGGCCTTTGTGATTCTCGATCAGGGGCCTTTGTTATACTCGATCAGGGACTTTGTTATACTCGGCCAGGGGTCTTTGTTATACTCATTCAGGGGCCTTTGTTATACTTGATTAGGGGTCTTTGTTATACTCGATTAGGGGCCTTTGTTATACTTGATGAGGGGGCTTTGTTATACTCGATCATGGGAATTTGTTATTCTCGATGAGGGGTACTTTGTTATACTCGATCAGGGGGCTTTGTTATACTCGATCAGGGAACTTTGTTATACTCGATCAGAGGCCTTTGTTATACTCGTTCAGTCGCCTTTGTTATATTCGATCAGGGGCATTTGTTATACTCGACCAGGGGACTTTGTTATACTCGATCAGGGGCCTTTGTTAAACTCGATCAGGGGCCTTTGTTATACTCGATCAAGGGGCATTGTTATACTCGATCTGGGAACTTTATTATACTCGATCAGAGGCCTTTGTTATAATCGTGCAGGGGACTTTGTTACACTCGATCAGGTGACTTTGTTCTCCTCGATCAGGGGACTTTGTAATACTCGATCCGGGGACTTTGTTATATTCGATGAGGGGTCTTTGTTATACTCGACCATGGGACTTTGTTATACTCGATGAGGAGCCTTTGTTATACTCGATCAAGGGCCCTTGTTATACCCGATCAGGGGACTCTGTAATACTCGATCAGGGGACTTTGTTATACTCGATTAGTGGCCTTTGTTATGCTCAATCAGGGGACTTTGTTATATTCGATAAGGGGACTTTGTTATACTGGATCATGGGACTTTGTTATACTCGATGAGGGGCCTTTGTTATACTTGATGAGGGGACTCTGTTATACTCGATCAAGGGACTCTGTAATACTCGATCAGGGGACTTTGTTATACTCGATCAGTGGCCTTTGTTATAGTGGATAATGGGACTTTATTTACACTCGATCAGTGGTGGCATTTGTTATGCTCTTTTAGACGCCTTTATTTATACTCGAACAGGGGCCTTTGTTAAGCTCGATCAAAAGGCCTTTGTTATTCTCGATTAGAAGAGTTTGTTAAACTCAATGAGGAGACTTGTTATACTCGATCAGGGGAGTTTGTTATACTCGATCAGGGGTTTTGTTTTACTCGATCAGGGGCTTTGTTATATACTCGATCAGGGGACTTTGTTATACTCAAGTCCAGGGGCCTTTGTTTATATTCGATCAGAATTTGCTTTGTTATACTCGATCAGGGGCCTTTGTTATACTTGATTAGGGGCTTTGTTATACTCGATCGGGGACTTTGTTATTCTCGATCAGGGGACTTTGTTATACCCCATCAGGGGGGCTTTGTATACTCGATCAGGAGTTTTGTTATACTCGATCAGGAACTTTGTTTTACTCGATCAGTAAACTTTGTTATACTCGATCAGTAGCCTCTGTTATAATCGTTCAGGACTTTGTTACACACTCGATCAGGGGACTTTGTTCTCCTCGATCAGGGGACTTTGTTATATATATACTCGATCGAGGGCGCTGTTATATACCCGATTAGGGGCCTTTGTTATTCTCGATTATTGGACTTTGTTAAGCTCGATCAGGGAACTTTGTTATACTCGATCAGGGGACTTTGTTATATACTTTCGATCAGGGGCCTTTGTCATATGCCTTACTCGATCAGGGGCATTTGTTGCTCTGCTCGATCAGGGGACTTTGTTATACTCGGCCAGGGGTGTTTGTTATACTCGATCAGGGGCCGTTGTTATACTTGATCAAGGGGCTTTGTTATACTCGATCAAGGGACTTTTTTATTCTCAATCAGGGGGACTTTGTAATACTCGATCAGGGGGCTTTGTTATACTCGATCAGGGAACTTTGTTATACTCGATCAGGGGCCTTTGTTATACTCGACCTGGGGACTTTGTTATACTCGATCAGGGGCTTTTGTTATACTTGATGAGGGGGCTTTGTTATACTCGATCAGTGGCCTTTGTTATACTCTTTTAGAGGCCTTTGTTATACTCGAACAGGGGCCTTTGTTAAACTCGATCAAAGGCCTTTGTTATTCTCGATTTGAGGACTTTGTTAAATTCGATGAGGAGACTTTGTTATACTCGATCAGGGGAGTTTGTTATACTCGATCAGGGGACTTTGTTTTATTCGATCAGGGGGCTTTGTTATACTCGATCAGGGGACTTTGTTATACTTGATCAGGGGCCTTTGTTATACTCGATCAGGGGACTTTGTTCACCTCGATCAGGGGACTTTGAAATACTCGATCAGGGGACTTTGTTATATTCGATGAGGGGACTTTGTTATATTCGACCATGGGACTTTGTTATACTCGATGAGGAGCCTTTGTTATACTCGATCAGGGGCCCTTGTTATACCCGATCCGGGGACTTTGTTATACTTGATGAGGGGACTTTGTTATACTCGATCAGGGGACTCTGTAATACTCGATCAGGGGACTTTGTTATACTCGATCAGGGGCCTTTGTTATACTCGATCAGGGGACTTTGTTCTCCTCGATCAGGACTTTGTAATACTCGATCAGGGGACTTTTGTTATATTCCGATGAGGGGATTTGTTATATTCGACCATGGACTTTGTTATACTCGATGAGGAGCCTTTGTTATACTCGATCAGGGGCCCTTGTTATACCCGATCAGGGGACTTTGTTATACTCGATGAGGGGACTTTGTTATACTCGATCAGGGGACTCTCTAATACTCGATCAGGGGACTTTGTTATACTCGATCAGGGGCCTTTGTTATACTCGATCAGGGGACTTTGTTAAACTCGATCAAAGGCCTTTGTTATTCTCGATTAGAGGACTTTGTTAAACTCGATGAGGAGACTTTGTTATACTCGATCAGGGGAGTTCTTTATACTCGATCAGGGCACTTTGTTATACTCGATCAGGGGCCTTTGTTATACTCGATCAGGGTCCTTTGTTATACTCGATCAGGGGACTTTGTTCTACTCGGCCAGGGGTCTTTGTTATACTCATTTTGGGGCCTTTGTTATACTTGATCAGGGGGCTTTGTTATACTCGATCAGGGGACTTTGTTATTCTCGATCAGGGGGACTTTGTTATACCCCATCAGGGGGCTTTGTCATTCTCGATCAGGGGACATTGTTTTACTCGATCAGGGGGCTTTGTTATACTCGATCAGGGGAGTTTGTTTTACTCGATCAGGGGCTTTGTTATATACTCGATCAGGGGACTTTGTTATACTCAGATCAGGGGCCTTTTTTACATCTTCGATCAGGGCCTTTTGTTATACTCCGATTAGGGAACTTTGTTATACCCGACCAGGGTCTTTGTTATACTCGATCAGGGCCTTTGTTATAATGGATGAGGGGGCTTTGTTATACTCGGATCATGGGAATTCTGTTATTCTCGATGAGGGCACTTTGTTATACTCTGATCAGGGGGCTTTGTTATACTCGATTAGGGAACTTTGTTATACCCGACCAGGGGTCTTTGTTATACTCGATCAGGGGCCTTTGTTATACTTGATGAGGGGGCTTTGTTATACTCGATCATGGGAATTTGTTATTCTCGATCAGGGGCCTTTGTTAAACTCGATCAGGGGCCTTTGTTATACTCGATCAAGGGGCATTGTTATACTCGATCTGGGAACTTTGTTATACTCGATCAGGGGCCTTTTTTATAATCGTGCAGGGGACTTTGTTACACTCGATCAGGTGACTTTGTTCTCCTCGATCAGGGGACTTTGTAAATACTCGATCCGGGGACTTTGTTATATTCGATGAGGGGTCTTTGTTATACTCGACCATGAGACTTTGTTATACTCGATGAGGAGCCTTTGTTATATTCGATCAAGGGCCCTTGTTATACCCGATCAGGGGACTTTGTTATACTCGATGAGGGGACTTTGTTATACTCGATCAGGGGACTCTGGAATACTCGATCAGGGGACTATGTTATACTCGATTAGGGGCCTTTGTTATACTCGATCAGGGGACTTTGTTATATTCGATAAGGGGACTTTGTTATACTGGATCATGGGACTTTGTTATACTCGATGAGGGGACTCTGTATACTCGATCAAGGGACTCTGTAATACTCGATCAGGGGACTTTGTTATACTCGATCAGTGGCCTTTGTTATACTCTTTTGGAGGCCTTTGTTATACTCGAACAGGGGCCTTTGTTAAACTCGTACAACGGCCTTTGTTATTCTCGATTAGAGGACTTTGTTAAACTCGATGAGGAGACTTTGTTATACTCGATCAGGGGAGTTCTTTATACTCGATCTGGGGACTTTGTTTTACTCGATTAGGGGGCTTTGTTATACTTGATCAGGGGACATTGTTATACTCGATCAGGGGCCTTTGTGATTCTCGATCAGGGGCCTTTGTTATATTCGATCAGGGACTTTGTTATACTCGGCCAGGGGTCTTTGTTATACTCATTCAGGGGCCTTTGTTATACATGATCAGGGGTCTTTGTTATACTCGATTAGGGGCCTTTGTTATACTTGATGAGGGGGCTTTGTTATACTCGATCATGGGAATTTGTTATTCTCGATGAGGGGTACTTTGTTATACTCGATCAGGGAGAAACTTGTTGCTCGATCAGGGAACTTTGTTCTTCTCGATCAGAGGCCTTTGTTATACTCGTTCAGGCCTTTGTTATATTCGATCAGGGCATTGTTGCATAATCGACCAGGGGACTTTGTTATATGATCAGGGCCTTTGTTAAACTCGATCAGGGAGACGCTGTTGCCACTCGATCAAGGGGCATTGCCTTACTCGATCTGGGCTTTGTTATACTCGATCAGAGGCCTTTGTTATAATCGTGCAGGGGACTTTGTTACACTCGATCAGGTGACTTTGTTCTCCTCGATCAGGGGACTTTGTAATACTCGATCCGGGGACTTTGTTATATTCGATGAGGGGTCTTTGTTATACTCGACCATGGGACTTTGTTATACTCGATGAGGAGCCTTTGTTATACTCGATCAAGGGCCCTTGTTATACCCGATCAGGGGACTCTGTAATACTCGATTAGGGGACTTTGTTATACTCGATTAGTGGCCTTTGTTATGCTCGATCAGGGGACTTTGTTATATTCGATAAGGGGACTTTGTTATACTGGATCATGGGAGTTTGTTATACTCGATGAGGGGCCTTTGTTATACTTGATGAGGGGACTCTGTTATACTCGATCAAGGGACTCTGTAATACTCGATCAGGGGACTTTGTTATACTCGATCAGTGGCCTTTGTTATACTCTTTTGGAGGCCTTTGTTATACTCGAACAGGGGCCTTTGTTAAACTCGTACAAAAGCCTTTGTTATTCTCGATTAGAGTTTTGTTAAAGCCTGATGAGAGAACTGGTATACTCGATCAGGGGAGTTCTTTATATCGATCAGGGACTTTGTTTTACTGTTGGGGCTTTGTTATATGATCAGGGGACATTGTTGCTGCTGATGGGGCCTTTGTTATTCTCGATCGGGCCTTTGTTATAGCAGTCAGGAACTTTATACTCGGCCAGGGTCTTTGTTATATACTCATTCAGGGGCCTTTGTTATACTTGATCATGGGGCTTTGTTATACTCGATCAGGGGACTTTGTTGTCTCGATCAGGGGACTTTGTTATACCCCATCAGGGAGCTTTGTTACTCCTCGATCAGGGGACTTTGTTGCGCGCATACCCGATAGAGGGGCTTTGTTTTACTCGATCAGGAAACTTTGTTTATACTCGATCAGTAGCCTCTGTTATAATCGTGCAGGGGACTTTGTTACACTCGATCAGGGGACTTTGTTATACTCGATGAGGGGCAATTCTCGGTGTGGACTTTGTTATGATGAGGAGACTTTGTTATATACTCGATCAGGGGAGTTTGTTATACTCGATCAGGGGACTTTGTTATACTCGATCAGGAACTTTTGTTATGCCGATCGAGATTTGCGACCTGGGGACTTTGTTATACTCGATCCAGGGCTTTTGTTATACTTGATGAGGGCTTTGTTATATACTCGATCAGTGGCCTTTGTCATAATACTCTTTTAGAGGCCTTTGCTGTATATACTCGAACAGGGGCGGTACGCTCGATCAAAGGCGCTTTGTTATTCGAGGACTTTGTTAAACTCGATGAGAACTTTGTTGCTCACTCGATGAAGTTTGTTATACTCGATCAGGGGACTTTGTTTTTACTCGATCAGGGGGCTTTGTATATGCTCGATCAGGGACTTTATTTATTCTCGATCAGGGGCCTTTGTTATATACTCGATCAGGGACTTTGTTCTCCTGATAGGGTGCTGTACTCGTCGGGGACTTTGTTATGTTGATGAGGGACTTTGTTATATATTCGACCAGGACTTTTGTATACTCGATGAGGAGCCTTTGTTATACTCGATCAGGGGCTGTTAGGCGATCAGGGGACAGCGATGTATACTCGATGAGGGGACTTTTGTTTATACTCGATCAGGGTCTGTAATACTCGATCAGGGACTTTTGTTATATACTCGATCAGGGGCCTTTATATCGATCAGGGACTTTGTTATATTCGATAAGGGGACTTTTGTTATACTGGATCATGGGACTTGTATACTCGATGGGGATATGTATGGGTCAGGGACCTGTAATACTCGATCAGGGGACTTTGTTATACTCGATCAGTGGCCTTTGTTATATACTCTTTTGGAGGCCTTTGTTATACTCGAACAGGGGCCTTTGTTAAATGATACAACGGCCTTTGTTATTCTCGATTTAGAGGACTTTGTTAAACTCGATGAGGAGACTTTGTTATACTCGGTTCTTTATCTCGATCTGGGGACTTTGTTTTACTCGATTAGGGGGGCTTTGTTATATAGCGATCGGGGACATTGTTATACTCGATCAGGGGCCTTTGTGATTGTTCTCGATCAGGGCGCTTTGTTGCTTGATCAGGGACTTTGTTATACTCGGCCAGGGGTCTTTGTTATGCATTCAGGGGCATACTTGATCAGGGGTCTTTGTTATACTCGATTAGGGCCTTTGTTATACTTGATGGGGGGCTTTGTTATACTCGATCGAAATTTGTTATTCTCGATGAGGGGTACTTTGTTATACTCGATCAGGGGAAGAAACTTTGTTATACTCGATCAGGGAACTTTGTTATATATACTCGATCAGAGGCCTTTGTTATATAGTTTAGGCGCGCTGTTATATTCGATCAGGGCATTTTGTTATATACTCGACAGGGACTTTTGTTATATACTCGTCAGGGGCCTTTGTTAAACTCGATCAGGGGCAGCCTTTGTTATACTCGATCAAGGGCATTGTATACTCGATCAGAACTTTATTATAACAAATCAGAGGCCTTTGTTATAATCGTGCAGGGACTTTGTTACGCACTGATCAGGCTTTGTTCTCTCAGTAGATGAGGACTTTAATATCCTCGATCGAGACTTTGGTACTGTTCGATAGGGGTCTTTGTTATACTCGACAACAGGACTTTGTAATACTCGATGAGCCTTTGTTATACTCGATCAAGGGCCCTTGTTATACCCGATCAGAGGACTCTGTATAGATCAGGGGACTTTGTATATGATTGGTAGCCTTTGTTGCTTCGATCGGGGACTTTGTTGTTATGTCGATAAGGGACTTTGTTATATACTGGATCATGGGACTTTGTATACTCGATGAGGGCCTTTGTTATATGATGAGGGACTCTGTTATACTCGATCAAGGGACTCTGTAATACTCGATCAGGGGACTTTGTTATACTCGATCCAGTGGCCTTTGTTATATACTCTTTTGGAGGCCTTTGTTGCTCGAACGAGACTGTTAAACTCGTACAAAGCCTTTATTTATTCTCGATTAGAGGACTTTGATAGTCGAGGCATTATATACTCGATCAGAGTTCTTTATATACTCGATCAGGGACTTTGTTTTACTCAATTGGACTTTGCGCATACTCGATCAGGGGACATTGTTATGCTCGATCAGGGGCCTTTGTTATTCTCGATCAGGGCCTTTGTTATATGATGGGGACTTTGTTATGCCTCAGGCGGGGTCTTTGTTGCCATTGGGGCTTTTGTACTTGGTCATGGGCTGGTACTCAGATCAGGACTTTGTTATTCTCGATCAGGGGACTTTGTTACATATACCCCCATCAGGTGTTATGCGTCAGGGGACTTTGTTCACCCCGATGAGGGGCTTTGTTTTACTCGATCGGAAACTTTGGTACTCGATCAAGTGGCCTCTGTTATAATCGTGCAGGGGACTTTGTTACACACACTCGATCAGGGGACATATACTCGATGAGGGGCGCTGTAATTCTCGATTATTGGACTTTGTTAAACTCGATGAGGAGACTTTGTTATACTCGATCAGGGGAGTTTGTTATATACTCAGGGGACTTTGTTAGCATACTCGATCAGGGAACTTTGTTATACTCGATCAGGGGCCTTTGTTATACTCGACCTGGGAGTTTTGTTATAGATCAGGGGCTTTTGTTGTGAGGGCTTTTGTTATACTCGATCAGTGGCCTTTGTCTACTCTTTTAGAGGCCTTTGCTATATGAGCAGGGCGCTGTTTGGCTCGATCAAAGGCCTTTGTTCTCGATTGAGGACTTTGTTGAAACTGATGAGGAGACTTTGTTATATAGTGGGGTTTGTATATACTCGATCAGGGGACTTTGTTTACTCGATCAGGGGCTGTTATATGCTCGATCAGGGACTTTGTTATATAGTCAGGGGCGCTTTTGTTGCTCTCGATCAGGGGACTTTTTGTTTCTCCTCCCGATCAGGGGCACTGTGTAATACTCGATCAGGGACTTTGTTATATATTCGATGAGGGACTTTGTTATATTCGACCATGGGACTTTGGTATATACTCGATGAGGCCTTTGTTATATATACTCGATCAGGGGCCCTTAAAGCCCGATCAGGGGACGCTTGTGCCTTATGATGGGGGACTTTGTTATATAAGTCAGGGGACTCTGTAATACTCGATCAGGGGTTTGTTATACTCGACAGGGGCCTTGTTATGCTCGATCAGGGGACTTTTGTTATATTCGTGGGGACTTTGTTATATGGTCATGGGACTTTGTTATACTCGATGAGGGACTCTGTATGCTCGATCAAGGACGCAATACTCGATCAGGGGACTTTGTTATATACTCGATCAGTAGCTGTTATACTTTTAGAGGCGCTGTTCATATACTCGAACAGGGGCCTTTGTTAAACTCGATCGACTGTTATTCTCGATTAGAACTTTGTTAAACTCGATGGGGAGACTTTGTTATACTCGATGAGTGCTGCTCGATCAGGGACTTTGTTTTACATGATCATGGGGCTTTGTTATATACTGATAGGGGACTTTGACATACTCGATCAGGGGCCTTTGTTATATTCGATCAGGGCCTTTGTTATACTCGGTAGGGCCTTTGTTTATACTTGATGAGGGGGCTTTGTTATACTCGATCATGGGAATTTGTTATTCTCGATGGAATTGCTGTTATACTCGATCAGGGGCCTTTGTTGTACTCGTTCAGGCGCCTTTGTTTATATTCACGGGTATTTATTTATACTCGACCAGGGACTTTGTTATATACTCGATCAGGGACTTTGTAATACTCGATCCGGGACTTTGTTATATTTGTTAGGGTCTTTGTTATATGCGGCCATGGGACTTTGTTATACTCGATGAGCGCTGTATACTCGATCAGGGCCTTATTTATACCCGATCAGGGGACTCTGTAATATACTCGATCAGGGGACTTTGTTATACTCGATTAGTAGCCTTTATTTATGCTCGATCAGGGACTTGTTGCATATTCGATAAGGGACTTTGTTATACTGGATCATGGGACTGTTGCATGGACAAGTGAGGGCCTTTGTTATGATGAGGGGCTCTGTTATACTCGATCAGGGACTCTATAATACTGGTCAAGGGGACTTTGTTTATACTCGATCAGTGGCCTTTGTTATATACTCTTTTTGGAGGCCTTTGTTATACTCGAACAGGGGCCTTTGTTAGCCTCATTACCAAAAAAGCCTTTGTTATTCTCGATTAGAGGACTTTGTTAAACTCGGTAGAGGAGACTTTGTTATACTCGGAGGTTCTTTATGATGGGGGACTTTTTGCCTCAATTAGGGGGCTTTGTTATATACTCGATCAGGGAGGACATTATTTATACTCGATCAGGGGCCTTTGTTATTCTCTGATGGGGCGCTGGTATATAGTCAGGACTTTGTTATACTCTCGGCCAGGGGGTCTTTGTTATATATATACTCATTCAGGGCCTTTGTTATGCTTGATCATGGGGCTTTGTTATACTCGATCAGGGGACTTTGTTATTCTCGATCAGGGGACTTTGTTATAGGGGGCTTTCATTTATATCTCGATCAGGGGACTTTGTTATACCCGATGAGGGGCTTTGTTTTATACTGAATGAAACTTTGTTATATACTCGATGTTAGCCTCCATATCGTGCAGGGGACTTTGTTACACACTCCGATCAGGGGACTTTGTTATACTCGATGAGGGCGCTGTAATTCTCGGTGTGGACTTGTTAAACTCGATGAGGGGGCACATACATATAGAATGGGGGAGTTTGTTATATACTCGATCAGGGGGTTTTGTTATACTCGATCAGGGAACTTTGTTATACTCGATGGGGACGCTGTTATACTCGACCTGGGGACTTGTTGCCTCGATCAGGGACTTTTGTTTATACTTGATGAGGGCTGTT
This sequence comes from Homarus americanus, assembly GCF_018991925.1. Classification (NCBI taxonomy): domain Eukaryota; kingdom Metazoa; phylum Arthropoda; class Malacostraca; order Decapoda; family Nephropidae; genus Homarus; species Homarus americanus. The sequence goes on along the minus strand of NW_024729029.1, from coordinate 1,586 downwards.
ATATATACTCGATCAGTGGCCTTTGTCATACTCTCTTTTGAGGCGCTGCTCAGGTAGGGCGCTGTTTATCGATCAAAGGCCTTTGTTATTCTCGATTGAGACTTTGTTAAACTTCGATGAGAACTTTGTTGCTACTCGATCAAGGAGTTTGTTATATACTCGATCAGGGACTTTGTTTTCGATCAGGGGGCTTTGTTATACTCGATCAGGGGACTTTGTTCTCCTCGATCAGGGCCTTTATGTCTACTCGATCGAGGGACTTTGTTGCTATATTTATTCGATGAGGGACTTTGTTATATATTCGACCATGGGACTTTGGTATACTCATTGAGGAGCCTTTGTTATGATCAGGGCCCTTGTTAAACCCGATCAGGGGACCTTGTTATACTCGATGAGGGACTTGGTATATGGTCAGGGGGACTCTGTCTCGATCAGGGGACTTTTGTTATACTCGATCAGGGGCCTTTGTTATATACTCGATCAGGGGACTTTGTTATGCTGGATCATGGGACTTTGTTATACTCGATGAGGGGACTCTGTATATGATCAAGGGACTCTGTAATACTCGATCAGGGGACTTTGTTATACTCGATCAATGGCGCTGTATATACTTTAGAGGTGCTGTTATGCGAACAGGGGCTTTGTTAAAAGCTCGATCAGGCGCTGTTATTCTCTCTCCCCGATTAGAGGACTTTCGTTACCCAAACTCGATGAGGAGACTTTTTGTTATACTCGATCAAAGGGGTTCTTTATACTCGATCAGGACTTTGTTTTACTCGATCATGGGCTTTATTTATACTCGATCAGGGGACTTTGTTATATTCTCGATCAGGGGACGCTGTTATATTCGATCAGGGGCCTTTGTTATATACTCGATCGATTTTGTTATACTTGATGAGGGGCTTTGTTATACTCGATCATGGGAATTTGTTGTTATTCTCATTAAGGGGTGCACTGTTATATACTCGATCAGGGGCTTTGTTGTACTCGTTCAGGCGCCTTTTGTTATGATATTCGATCACGGGCATTTGTTGCCTTGACCAGGGGACTTTGTGTTATACTCGATCAGGGGCCTTTGTTAAAGCTCGGTAGGGGCCTTTGTTATATACTCGATCAGGGGCATTGTTATACTCGATCTAGAGGAACTTTGTTGTAACAATTAGGGGCTGTTATAATCGTGCAGGGGACTTTGTTACACAAGATCAGGTGACTTTGTTCTCCTCGATCAACGGGGACTTTGTTAGCATATACTCGATCAGGGACTTTGTTATATTCGATGAGGGACTTTGTTATACTCGACCATGGGACTTTGTTATATACTCGATGTTTGTTATATACTCGGTAGGGGCCGTTGTTATATACCCGATCAGGGGTGTTATACTCGATCAGAAGGGACTTTGTTATACTCGATCAGGGACTCAATACTCGATCAGGGGACTTGGTTTATACTAGATCAGGGGCCTTTGTTATATACTCGATCAGGGGACTTTGTTATATTCGATAAGGGGACTTTGTTATACTGGATCATGGGACTTTATTTACCTCGATCCAGTGGCATTTTGTTATACTCTTTTAGACGCCTTTGT
>NW_024729028.1:0-2097 GCF_018991925.1 Homarus americanus | reverse complement strand
ATCATTGTACTTCGTTTCAGTTACGTATTACTCAAGCCTTGCCCTTTCCTCCTTACATTCAGTGGGTGTGACACTGTCTCTTCCTTGCTCGCAGGGGCAAGAGAAATTTGGAAAAAGAATTTGATGAGGCTCACTAGGGGAAAGGTCATGGCAGGATTAGCTCAGGGTTAATTGTCGTAATGGCTAGTGCTACTTGCGAACATGGCTGTTTCCCTTAGAGGACTGAGTGCGAGGGCCAAGGAAGAAATCTTGAAATTAAAGAGAAGTGAGGCGAGGATGAAGGAAAGAAACGAGACAAGGAAAGCCGTGTCTGGCTGAAAACTCAGGCGAATGGAAGGTTGTGAGGAGAGGGACGACCAAACTGGTGGTGAGAAAAGATACCAAGGATACGATAACAACAGCTAAGTGTAGAATTCTTTCAGTCCTTTGATAGACAGATTGGACGTTAGCATAGTCAGGGACAAGGCTGACAAAAGTACAAAAACCTTAATTGTTGGCGATTCCCAGGTGCAATTACCTGGAGAGCTTTTGTGGTAAAACAAAAATAGGATGAGGGTGTGTTTGTCAAGAACTGTGGTGGGGGATATAGTTGACAGGATGGACAATATTTTGTTCTGGTAATGGGGACAAACCCATTATCTGCCTCAGTGAAGGAGGCAATGATATTGGCCGGTGTAAGAGCCAGAGCTTCTTGATAAAGGTCAAGACAGCTATAGAACGTACTAGGTCGAAGGAAGAATCCTATCATATGTGGTGTCCTGCCTAGAAGGAGAGTTGGCAATTAATGGTTGTCAGGGCAGTTGGTGTCAATATAAATCATTCATTGACAGCTGGGACCTTCTATGGCATAAGGGACAACTTTATGCGCAATGGGATGCATCTGTCTAGGATGGGTGGCAACCCTGGCTGCTTCTCTCGAGAGGGCAGTTCAAAAGATGTCAGAGTTCTTAAACTGGGAGAACATATGAGCACGGGGGTGGAGGAGACTGCAGTGGGAGCAGGAAAACAAAGTGAAAGGTTACAGGGAAATAGTGCTAGGAATTATGACAAAACTAAATTAGGCAGGGAATAAAAACCTAAACACGACAAGGAAGGGACTCAGAACACGACTAATTTAAATGTCTACTACGCAAATGGTAGAAGTATGAGAAACAAAATGGATGAAATCAGGGCGTTGGTATGTACAGAAAAAATCGATATACTGTAATAGCATTCACCGAAACATGGATAAACCTAGACTCACGTGAGTTACCTATCGAATACCAAATTGCAGGTTACAAATTATTCCATACCGATAGGCAGATTAGGAAAGGAGGCAGAGTAGCAATCTATGTCAGGGATAATATGAAGTGTGAAATAAATAAGGAAACAAAAACTGAGCGGATACAGAAACAATTTGGATAGAATTCATAGATGGTAGGGAAAAATTAATCACAGGAGTAATATATAGACCTTCTAATCTTGATAGAGTTAATGAGCGACTTATTTGGGATGAAATGCTGGGGGTTCTATACATAGCAAATTCTGTATAGTAGGCGACTTTAACTTTAGCCAAATAGATTGGATTGACCTTATGGGTAACTCAGAATCAGAGGATTTTCTTGAAACAATCAGGACTGTTTCCTAAGCCAACATATAACAAACCCACCTGTGGTAATAATATACTCGATTTAGTTCTGTCAAACAGAAAACCTCATTAGTAATGTCGGGGTAGGGAACGAACTTAACAGCGATCACAAAAGAAATTAGATTCCAGTTAAATTTCAGAGCGGACGCAAGGAAAATGCCACTGAAGTCCCAGATTTCAGAAGGGCAAACTTTGATAGTTTGAAGAGTCAGCTGAAGAGATAGGGTAGCACGCTTGAGGGTGAATTACTGACCTTACATGAGGTGACCTCACACATGTGTACCTACAGAGGGCGAACTCACCTTACCCGGAGACCTGACGGTCAAGAATGACCTGATAACGAGATTTGAGGTTGAAGGTTCACAACAACTTAAATAATAAGTTACTTAATGCACAAAGGCAGAACATACCATACAGAAAACTCAGATCAAACAACAATGACCCTAAATGGATACATAATTGTTTAAGGA
>NW_024729027.1:0-39742 GCF_018991925.1 Homarus americanus | reverse complement strand
AAACGAGGTGTGAAGGCCGGCACCCTCCAGCACCATGACCCGGGGGTATGAGGGCCGGGCACCCCTTCAGTGCTATGACCCGGGTGGAGGCCAGGAACCCCTTCAGTGACATGACCTGGCGCAGGGCCGCACCCCTTCAGTGCCATTAAACAGGGGTGAGGGCCGGGCACCCTTCAGCACCATGATCCGGTGTGAGGCCGTGCACACCTTCAGTGCCATGGCCAGGGGTGTGACGGCCGGGCACCAGCCTGAGGCCGAGCCGGGGTGTGAGGCCGGGCACCCTCGTGCAGTGCTAGGAACCGGGGTCTGAGGCCGGCACCTTTCAGTGCCGAAACGGGGTGTGAAGGCCGGCACCTCCAGCACCATGACCCGAGTGAGGGCCGGGCACCCTTCAGTGCCGAACCGAGGGGTCAGGGCCGGGCAATCCTTCAGTGCTATGACCCGGGGTGTGAGGCCGGACACCGTTTAGTTCTATGACCAGGGGTGTGAGGGCGTGCACACCTTCATTGCCATGAAAGGGGTGTGAGGGCGGGCACCCTTCAATGCTGTGAACCGGGTGGAGGTCAGGCACCCTTCACATGACCCGGGGTGAGGCCGGGCACCCCTTCAGTGCCATGAACCGGGGTGTGAGGCCGGGCACCCCTTCAGTCCCATGTCCCGGTGTAATGCCGGCTCGATTTCAGTGCCATAAATCGGGGGTGTGAGGGTCAGGCACCCTCCAGCACTATGACCCGGGTGAGGCCGGCACCCCTTCAGTGCCATGAACCGGGGTGTGAGGGCTGGGCACCCTGTAGTGCTATGACCCGGGGTGTAGGGCCAGGCACCCGTTTATGTCTATGACCAGGGTGTGAGGGCCGGCACACCTAGAGTGCCATGACCAGGTGTGACGGCCGGGCACCGCCAGTGCTATGAGCCGGGGTGTGAGGGTGGGGCACCTACAGTGACATGAAACGGGGTGTGAGGCCAGGCACCCCTACAGTACTGTGAACCGGGTGTGAGGGCCAACACTTTCACATGACCTGGGGTGAGGGCCGGGCACCCCTTCAGTGCAATGAATCGGGGTGTGTTTCACATGACCTGGGGTGAGGCTGGCACCCTTCAGTGCAATGAATCGTGGGTGAGGCCGCGCCCGGTATCAGTGCTATGAATCTGATGTGAGGTGGCCGGGCACCTCCAGCTCCATGAGACCCAGGGTGAAGGAGGGCCGCAACCTCAGTGCTATGACCCGGGGTGTGAGGCCGGCCCTCTTCAGTGACATGACCTGCAGCAGGGCCGGGCACCCCCCTTCACGACATGACCTGGTGTGTGTGGGCTGGGCACCCGGCAGTGACCTGGGTGTGAGGGCTGGGCACCCCTTCAGCCCCATGACCTGGGAGAGGCTGGCACCCGTTTAGGTTCATGACTAGGATGTGAGGGCCGGGCACCTTTCAGTGCTGCGAAGGCGGGGTGCACTGCTGGCACTGCCAGTACCATGACCCGGGGCGTCAGGCTGGCACCCTTTTCTCAGTGTCATGACGGTAAATAGGCCTGACACTCTCGAGCACCATGGCCCGGGGTGTGAGGGCCGGGCACCTTTCAGTGCCATGAATCGGGGTGTGAGGGCTGGGCACTACAACGCACACGACCAGGGCGGTGTGAGGGCAGGGCAACCATGAAAGTGCCATGGCCAGGGGGTGTGAGGGCGAGCACTGATCATTGCCATGACCCGTGGTGTGAGGGCCGGGCACTCTTCAGTGACATGACCTGGGGTGTGAGGGCTGGGCACCCTTCAGTGACATGACTCCAGGGTGTGAGGGCTGGCACCCATACAGCAAGCTTTGAACCAGGGGTGTGAGGCCGGGCACCCTTCATGACCTGGTGTCAGGGCTGGCACTTTCCAGCACCATGACACGGGGTGTCAGGGCGTAAATCTTCAAGGCGACAGGAACCCCAGCAGGGCCAGGCACCTCTTCAGGGTCATGAAACGGGGTGTGGGGAGCAGAACACTCTACAGTGTTATGATCCGTGAGGGTTGGCACCCTCATATGACCCGGGGTGTAAGGCCGGGCACCCCTTCAACACTATGACCTGGGGGTGTGAGGGCCAGGCACCTCTTCAATGCCATGACCTGAGTGTTAGAGCTGGGCACTCTTCAGGACATGACCTGGGTGTGAGGGCCGGGCAATTTTCAGACATGACCCGGGGTGTGAGGGCCGGGCACCCTGACACTATGTCCCGGATGTGAGGGCTGCATCCTTCAGCGCCATGACCTTGTGTGTGGCTGGGCCCCCTTCAGCGCGACCCGAGAGTAAGGCCCGGCACCCTTCAGTGACATGACCCGTGTGAGGGCTGATACCCTGTGTCATGAACCTGATGTGAGGCCAGGCACCTTCATATGACCTGTTGTCAGGGCTGGGCACCTTTCAGTGACATGACCTGGGTGGAGGGCAGGGCACCCTCCAGCACCATGGCTCGGGGTGTGGAGGGCTGGCACTTCAGTGTCATGACCTGGGTGTATTAGGGGCCTGACAGCCTCCAGCACCATGGCCTGGGTGGTGAGGGCTGGGCACCCTTTCCAGTGCCATGAACGTGGGGTGTGAGGCTCGGCACCAAATTGGCGTATTATGACTAGGGTGAGGGCCGGCAACCTTCAGTGCCAGCGGCCAGGGTGGCATGCCGGGCACCTCTATCACTGCCATGACTGGGGTGTGAGGCTGTGCACCCTCCAGCACCATGGCCTGGGGTGTGAGGTGGGCCGGGCACCTCTCCAGCACACCATGGCCCGGCTGTGAGGCCAGGCACCCTTCAGTGCCATGAATCGGGGTGAGGCCGATCCACTTTGTACATGACCAGGGTGTGAGGCCGGGCAAACCTCTCGTGTTACGACCAGGCTGCGAGGCCGGGCACCTCATCAGTGCTACACCCGCAGAGGCCGGCACCCTTTCCAGTAACATGACCTGGGTGGAGGGCTGGGCACCCTTTCAGTATTGGCGACTCCAGGGTGAGCCAGCACCCCCTTCAGCACCTTGACCCAGGGTGTGAGGGTGGGCACCCTTCGCGCCATGACAAGTGAGGCGGCCCCCCATCTGCCATGACCCGGCGGAGGGCTGGGCACCCCTTCAGTGACATGACCCAGGGTGAGGGCTGGGCACCCCATAAGCGACATGAACTACAGCAGTTAGGCCGGGCACCCCTTCAGTGTCAAGGAACGTGGGGTTGTGAGGCCGGGCACTTTCACATGACCCGGGGTGGGGCCGGGCACCCCTTCAACACTACAGGATCCGGGTTTGAGGCCAGGGCACCTTCACGCTATGACCTGAGTGAGAGCGCTGGGCACCCTTCAGTGACATGACCTGGGTGTGAGTGCCGGGCACTTACAGTGCTTTTGAACTGTGGGGTGAGTGGCCGGGCACCCCTTCGGTTACACCTGGGGTGTCAGGGGTCAGCACCCTCCAGCACCAGGACCCAAAGTCAGGGCGGGCACCCCAGTGACAGGAACTCCTGGTGTTAGGGCCAGGCACCCCTCAGGTCATGAACGGGCAGAACACCCTCACAGTGTGTTATGAACCGGGGTGTGAGGCCGGGCACCCCTTCACATGACCCAGGGTGTGGGCGGCTGCACCCTTCAACACCATGACCCGGGTGTGAGGCCAGGCACCCTTCAATAATATTTATGACCCGGGTGTGAGGCCGGGCTCCCTTCAGTGCCATGACCGAGCAGTTAGAGCTGGGCACCTTCAGTGAGAGATGAGATCCGTGAGGCCGGGCACCTCTTTCAGTGACATGACCTGGGTGTGAGGGCTCGGGCACTTTAATTATGTCCTGGATGAGGGCGACCCTTCATTGCCATGACCTGGGTGTGAGGGCTGGGCTCCCTTCAGTGCTATGACCCGGAGAGTGAGGGCCGGGACCCTTCACTGACATGACCTGGGGGGTGTGAGGGCTGGATACTCAGTGTCATGAACCTGGGTGTGAGGGCTGGCACCCTTCACATGACCTGGGTTGTCAGGTCGGGCACCCTCCAGCACCACATGACTCAGGGTGTGAGGGCCAGGCACCCCTTCAGTGCCATGACCCGGAGTGTGAGGGCTGGCACCTCTTTCAGTGACATGACCTGGTGTGAGGGCTGGCACCCTTCAGTGACATGACCCAGGGTGTGAGGGCTGGCACCCTTCAGCACCTTGACCCAGGTTGTGAGGGTGGGCACCAGTGCCATGACACGTGAGGGCGGCCCATTCAGTGCCATGACCCGAGGTGAGGGCTGGCACTCCTTCTTCAGTGACATGACCTAGGTGAGGCTGGCACCCCATAAGTGACATGAACCAAGGCAAAGTTAGGCTGGGCACTCTTCAGTGTCATGAAACGGGGTTGTGAGGGCTGGGCACCCTTCACATGACCTGTAGCCGGGCACCCTTCAAACACCATGATCCGGGGGTTTGAGGCCAGGCACCCCTTCAGTCGCCATGACCCGGAGTGAGAGTTGGGCACCCCTTCAGTGACATGACCTGGGGTGTGTGAGCGTGCCGTGCAAGGGCACCCTTACAGTGCTTTTGAACGAGGGTGTGGAGGGCCGGGCACTTTTCATGACCTGGGTGTCAGGGCTGGCACCTCCAGCACCAGGACCTGGGTGTCAGGGCGGGCACCCCATAAGTGACAGGAACCCTGGTGTTAGGGCCAGGCACCCTCTAGTGTCATGAACAGGAGCACAACACCTCTACAGTGTTATGAACCGGGGTGAGTGGCCGTAAGCACCCCTTCCTTCACACGCATCCAGGTGGAAGGGCCACCCCTTCAACACCATGACCTGGGGTGGAGGGCCAGGCACCTTCAATAACATGACCTGGGAGGGCTGGCCCCTTCCAGTGCCATGACCCGAGTAAACAGAGCTGGGCACCCCTTCAGTGAGATGATCCGGGGCAGGAGGCCGGGGCACTTTCAGTGTATATGACCCGGGGTGTGAGGGCTGGGCACCCCTTGACACATTATGTCCTGGGATGTGAGGGCCGGGCATCCCTTCACGTTATGACTGGAGAGTGAGGGTTGACCCCTCACTGACATGACCTGGGTGTGAGGGCCGGATACCCTTTCAGTGTCATGAACCTGCGTGAGGGCCGGGCACCGCCACATGACCTGGCGCAGTCAGGGCTGGGCACCCTCCAGCACTATGACCTGGTGAGGCCAGGCACCCCTTCTGTGCTGGCGACCCGGGAGTGTGAGTGGCCGCACCCTTTCAGTGACATGACCCGGGGTGGAGGGTAGGGCACCTCCAGCACCATGGCCTGGGTGGAGGGTTTGGCACCTTCCAGTGCTGCGAACGGGGTGTGAGGCCGGGCACCAAATTAGGTACATGACCAGGGGTGTGAGGCCGGGCAAACCTTCAGTGCCATGGCCAGGGGTGTGACTGGCTGGGCACTCATCAGTGCCACATGACCGGGGTGTGCAGGCTGGGCACTCCCCTCCAGCACCAAGGTGGCCTGGGCAGGAGGTGGGCCGGCACCCTTCAGTGTCATGACCTGGTGTCAGGCCTGGACACCTCCAGCACCATGGCTCCGGGTTGTGAGTGGCCAGGCACCCTTTCAGTGCCATGAATCGGGGTGAGGCTGGGAACCACTTGAAGGCGATGACCAGGGTGTGGGAGGCCGGGCAAAACCTTCAGTGCCATGGCCAGGGCTAGGAGGCTGGCACCTCATCAGGGTGCTATAACCTGGGGTGTGAGGCAGGGCACCCTCTGACATGACTCGGGGTGGTGAGGGCCCGGCACCCTTCAGTAACATGACCTGGGGTGTGTGAGGGCTGGGCACCCTTTCAGTGCGATATGACTCTAGGTGTGAGGCTGGCACCTCTTCAGCACTTGACTCAGGGTGTAAGGGTGGGCAACCTTCAGTGCCATGACACGGGGTGTGATAGCCGGCTCCTATTCAGTGCCATGACCCGGAGTGTGAGGGCTGGCACTTTCACAGTGACATGGACCCAGGGTGTGAGGGCCGGCACCCCATAAGTGGACATGGAACTAAGGTGTTAGGGCTGGCACCCTTCAGGCCATGAAGCGGGATGTGAGGTCGGGCACCCCTTCACATGACCCGGGTAAGGGCCGGGCACCCCTTCAACCACTGGCGATCTGGTTTGAGGGCCAGGTACCCTTCAATGCCATGACCCGAGTGTGAGAGCTGGACACACCCCCTTCCAGTGACATGACCCAAGTGAGGCCGGCACCCGTCTAGTGACATTTTGACTCCGAGTGTGTGAGTGCCGGCACTCATACAGTGCTAAACTTGGGTGTGTGAGGGCTGGCACCCTTCACAGCTGACCTGGTAACAGGGCTGGTACCCCTCCAGCACCATGACCTCGGGTGTCAGGGCGGGCACCCCATAAGTGACAGGAACTGGTGTTAGGGCCAGGCACCCCCTTCAGTGTCATGAAATGCAAGGAGCAGAACACCCTACAGTGATATGAACTGTGGGTGGGAGGTCGGCACCCTTTCACATGACCTGCGGAAGGGCCAGGCACCCTTCAAATACCATGACCTGCGTGAGGGCCAGGCATCCTTCAATGCCATGACCCAAGTGAGGGCCGGCTCCTTCAGTGCCATGACCCGGAGTGTTTGAGCTGGCACCCCCTTCAGTGACATGACCTGGGTGTGAGGGCCGGGCACCCTCAGTGACATGGACCCGGGTGTGAGGGCCGGGCACCCCTGAGCACTATGTCCTGGGATGTGAGGGCCGGGCATCTCTTCAGTGCCATGACACGGGTGTGGAGGCTGGCCACCTTCAGTGCCATGACCTCGGAGAGTGAGGGTCGGGCACCTCACTGACATGCACCGTGAGGCCTGGGCACCGCTTCACAAGACCCGGGGTGTCAGGCTGGCACCCTCCAGCACCATGACCTGGAGTATGAGGGCCTGGCACCCCATGGGGAGTGACATGAACTGCTTTAGGCTGGGCACCCTTCAGTGACATGAAATGGGGTGTGGGGGCAGGGCATCCTGTACAGTGTTATGAACTGGGAAAGTGAGGGTCAAGCACCATTTCACATGACCTGGGGTGATGGCCTGGCACCTTCAGCACCCATGCCATTGGGTGAGGGCTGTAACTCTTCAGTGCCATGACCAGAGTGAGAGCTGGGCACCCCTTCATGACAAGACTGGTGTGAGCTGGGCACCCTCTTTCAAAGTGACATGACTCCTGTGAGGCTGGCACTCAGCACTATGACCTGGGTGTCATGGCTGCACTCTTCAGTGACATGACTCCGGGGTGTGAGGCCGGGCACCCTTAGGGTGACATGACCAGGAAGGCCTGGCACCCTCCGTGCCAATAATCATCTGCAGAGGAGGCCAGGGCACCCTTTCAGTGCCATGACTCCTGGTGTGAGGGGTCAGCCACCCTTTCAGTGCCATGAAACGGGGTGTGAGGGCTGCACCTCACAGCAGCTGCGAACGGGGTGTGAGGCGTCCGGTACCCTTCACATGACTTGGGGTGTGAGGTCGGCAATTCCCCAGTGAAATGACCGGTGGTGAGGGTTGGGCACCCCTTCAGCACCATGACCCAGGTGTTAGGCCGGGCTCGATTTCAGTGCCAAGAATCAGGTGACGGCCGGGCACCCATCAGCACCATGACCGGGATGTGAGGGCTGGGAACTGCTTCAACCCCATGACCCGTGGAGGTTTGCACCGCTTTAGGTCCGTATGACTAGTGTCATGGCTGTGCACCCCTTCAGTGACATGACCTCGGGGTGTGAGGCCGGGTACCCCTTTGTGACATGACCTGGGATGTGAAGGCCGGGCACCCCTCCAGCACCATGACCTGGGTGTGAGGGCCAGGCACCCTTCAGCACTCATGACCCGTGGGAGGCTGGCACCCTTCAGTGTCACGAATCGGGGTGTGAGGACGGGCACCTTCTTCAGCAGACATGACCTGGTGGAGGGTCGGGCACCCCTTCAGTTAAGGACTGGTGTGAGGGCTGGCACCCTTCACATGACCCCAGTTGCCAGGCTGGGCTCCTCCCAGCACCATGACCTGCAGGGGAGGGCCAGGCACCCCTTCAGAGCCATGAGACCCGAGTGAGGGCCGGGCACCCTTCAGTGACATGACCTGGGGTGTGAGGCAGGGCACCTTCTCCAGCACCATGGCCTCGGGTAAGGAGGGCCACCCCTTTGAGCACTGCGTCCCGGATGAGGGCTCGGCATCCCTTCCAGTGCCATGACCCGGCGTGAGGGCCGGGCCCCTTTCAGTGCCATGACCCGGAGAGGAGAGCTGGGCACCCTTCACTGACATGACCTGGGTGTGAGGGCCGAATACCCTTCGCGTCATGAACATGGGTGTGAGGCCGGGCAACCTTCACATGACCTGGCCAGGCCGGCACCCTCCGCACCATGACCCGGGTGTGAGGTGGCCAGGCACCCCTTCAGTGCCATGACCTGGAGGAGGCTGGGACCTTTCAGTGACATGACCCGGGCAGGAGGCAGGCACCTCCAGCACGATGACCCGGGGTGAGGGCCAGGCACTCCCCCTTCAGTGCCATGAACCAGGAGGAGTGGCCGGGAACCCTTTCAAAGTGAGCTGGCACCCGGGTGTGAGGGCAGGCACCCTCCAGCACCATGGCCTGGGGTAGTGAGGATGGCACCCTTCAGTGTCATGACCTGGGTAAAATAGGCCTGACAGGCCCTCCAGCACGATGCAGGTCTGCGAGGTGAGGGCTGGGCACCCTTCCGCGCCAGCGAAACGGTGTGAGGGCTGGCACCAAATTAGGCATGACCATTAGGGTGAGGTCACAAACCTTCCAGTGCCATGGCCAGGGTAAGACGGTCGGGCACCATCAGTGCCATCACCGGGTGTGAGGGCTGGCACCCTCCAGCACCATGGCCTGGGTGATGCCGGGCACTCTCTGCGTCATGACCCGGGTGTGTCAGGGGGCTCGACACCCCTCCAGCACCATGGCCTGGCTGTGCTGCCAGCACCTTCAGTGCCATGAATCGGGGTGTGAGGCTGAACCACTTTAGGTACATGACCAGGGGTGAGGGCTGGCAAACTTTTCAGTGCCATGGCTAGGGGTTAGGAGGGCTGGCACCTCATCAGTGCCATGACCCGAGTGAGGGCTGGCACTCTTCAGCACCACGACCCGGGGTGTGAGGGCCGGGCACCCTTCAGCACCATGACTGGGGTGAGGGCTGGCGGCACCTTCGCGCCACGGACCTGGGTGTGAGGGCCGGGCACCTTCACATGACTCCGTGGTGTGAGGGCCGGCTAAACCTTTCAGTGCTATGGCCAATGGTGTGACGGTCGGCACCGCTTCAGCGCTACAAGCCGGGGTGTGAGGCCGGGCACACCTTCAGTGCCACCAGCGGGGCAGGAGGGGCTGGGCACCCATGGGTGACATGAACTGGGGTAGTTAGGCCGGGCACCCTTCATTGCCATCAAATGGGGTGTAGGGCATGGCACTCTACAGTGTTACGAACTGCGTGAGTGCCGGGCACCTCCTTCACATGAACTGCACGTGGCCGGTACCTTCACTATGACCTGGAAAGCGAGGCCAGGCACCCTTCAGTGCCATGACCCGGACTGTGAGAGCTGACACCCCTTCAGTGACATGACCCGGGTGTGAGGGGCCGGGCACTCCGTTCAGCGTGACACACCCCAGGGTAAGAGGCTGCACCTCCCAGCACCATGGCTGGGGTGTGAGGGCCGGCACCCCTTCAGCGTCACACCGTAACAGGGCCTGACACCCTCCAAAAAATTCATGGCCTGGGTGAGGGCTGGCACCTTTCAGTGCTAAGTGAATCGGGGTGAGGCCGCACGTTGTGGGTATACATGACTAGTGTGAGGGCCGGCAAACTTTCAGTGCCATGGCCAGGTGTGATGGCCGGGCACCCCATCTGTGCCATTACCCGGTGTGTGGAGGCTGGGCACCTCAAGTGACATGACCTGGTGAGGGCTGGCACCCTTCAGTGACATGAACGGGGTGTGGGGGCAGGCATCTCTACAGTACAGCGAACCAGTGTGAGGGCTGGGCACCGCTTCATGACCCGGGGTGTAAGGCCGGACACACCTTCAGCACCATGACTCGGGTGAGCTAGCCACCTCCTTTTCAGTGCTATGACCTGGTGGTAGAGAGGTTTGGCACCCCTACAGAGTTATAAACTTGGGGTGTGAGGGCCGGGCACCCTTCACATGACACGAGGTGTGAGGGCTGGCAAAGCTGTTGAGCATGGTTAGGGTGGTGAGGGCCGGCACTTATCAGTGCTATGACTGGTGGTAATGGCACCCTTAAGTGCTACGAACGGGGTGAGTGCTAAACAAACCGCATACATTGCTTTGAACCAGGGTGTGAGGGTAGGGCACCTCTTCATTAAGACCTGGGTAAGCCAGCTGGGCACCTCCAGCACTACATTCCCGGAGTGAGGCCGGGCACCTTCAGCGACATGAAACGGGGACAGGGGCATCACTGGCTGTGCAGCAGGAACCCTGGTGAGGTCGGGCACCCTTCACAGCGACCTGGGGTGTAAGTGGCCTGCACCCCTTCAGCAATCTCATGCTATCGGTGGCGGGGCCAGGCACCCTTCAGTGCCACGACCCGGAGTGTGAGAGCTGGGCACCCCTTCAGTGACAAGACCGGTGTGGAGAGTCGGGCACCCTTCAGTGACATGATGACGGGTGTGGCCGGGCACCCTTCTTCAGCACCATGACCTGGGGTGTGTCAAGGCCGTGCACTTCAGTGATGACCTGGGGTGTGAGGGCTGGCACTCCTTAGGGCATGACCCGGTGAAGGGCACCCCCTGCTGCTACTGTAATGACCTCGGGGAGTGAGGGCCAGCACCCTTCAGTGCCATGACCTCTGGTGCAGAGGCCACCCGCCAAGGAATGGGCGTGAGGCCAAGCACCCCACAGTGCTATGGGAACTGGGTGTGAGGGCTGGTACTCTTCACATGACTTGGGTGTGAGGGCCGGGCATCCTTCAGTGAATGAATAGGTGAGGCACTCTGTGCCATCAGTGAATTCAGGGTTAGGGCTGGGCTCGATTCTTTGTGCCAAGAATCAGGGTGTGAGGCCGGGGCCCCATCAGCACTACACCCGGGATGTGAGGGCTCACCGCTTTAGGTCCATGACCAGTGTCATGGCCGTGCATCCCTTCCGAAGTGACATGACCTGGGGTGTGAGGGCCGGGTACCCCTTTGTGACATGACTCCAGATGTGAAGGCTGGGCACCGTGCTACCCTGGCGACCTGGGTGTGAGGGCCAGCCCTGCCACTATGACCGGGGTGTGGGGAGGGTTGGCACCCTTCAGTGTCACGACTGGTGTGAGGGCTGGGCACCCTTCAGACATGTGACCCGGGTTTGTGAGGGCCGGGCACCCCTTCGAAGTGCCATGCATTCCGGGGTGTGAGGGCTGGCACCTTCACATGCCCTGGGTTGTCAGGCTGGCACCCCTCCAGCACCGGGGTGTGAGGCCAGGCACCAGTGGGGCAGTGACCTGGAGGCGTGAGGGCCGGGCACCCTTTCAGTGACATGACCTGGGTGTGAGGCAGGGCACCCTCCGGTGCTGCCTGCTTGACCCGGGTGAGGGCCAGGCACCCCTTCAGTGCCATGAACTGAGGTGGTGGGCCGGGCACCCTTTCAGCGGCGCCACCCAGCGGAGTGCAGGCACCTCCCACCCGCTGCCCGGGGTGTGAGGCCGGGCACTCTTCTGGTGCGTCATGACCCGTGTCAGGGCCTGACAGTTCTCCAGCACCATGCTAGTCTGGCAGAGGCCGGGCACCCTTCCAGTGCCATGAATGGGTGTGAGGCCACCAATTAGGGTACATGACAGGGTGTGAGGGCCGGGCAGTCTTCTGAGTGCCATGGCCAGGTGTGACGGCCAGCCCTACCAGCGTCATGACCCGAAAGCCAGTCAGGCCTGACACCTCCAAAGCAATTCACATGGCCCGGCTGTGAGGGCCAGGCACCCCTTTCACAGTGCTATGAATCGGGGGTGTGTGGAGTGCCGAACCACTTAGTTACATGACCAGGGGTGAGGGCTGCAAACTCAAAGGCGGCCAGGGCACAGAGGCCGGGCACCTCATCAGCCATGACCTGGGTGGGAGGGCCGGGCACCTCCTTCCTGGGACATGAACCCGTGATGAGGGGCCTGGCACTCTTCAGTAACATGACCTGGGTGAGGGCCGGGCACCCTCCAGCACCATGACTCCGGGGTGAGGCCAGGCACCCTTCAGCACCATGACCGGGGTGTGAGGGTTTGGCACTCTTCTGTCACGAATCGGGGTGAGGGCCGTAAGCACCCCTTCAGGCGACATGACCCGGGTGAGGTGCGGGCACCCCCTTCAGGGTGCCATGGACCTGGGTGTGAGGGCCGGGCACCCTTCATTATGACCTGGCGAAACAGGGCTGCACCCCTCCAGCACCATGACCCGGGTGAGGCCAGCACCCCTTCAGTGCCAAGTACCCGGAGTGAGTGGCTGCACTTTTCAGTGACATAACCCCACCCGATGAGGGCCGGGCACCTCAGTGACATGACCCGGGGTGTGGGGGTGGCACCCTCCACCACCATGACCCGGGTGTGAGGTCCGGGAACCCTTTAGGTCCATGATCCGGGTGAGGGCGCACCACTTCAGTGCCATGACCCGGGTGAGGGCCCGGCACCCTTTCAGTGCGAACGGGGTGTGAGATACGGGCACCCCTACAGTGCTGTGAACTGGGGTGAGGGCCGGGCACCCTCACATGACCCGGGAGTGAGGGTCCGGCAATTCAGTGAAATGAATCGGGGTGGAGGCCGGGCACCCCTTCAGCACCATGACCCAGAGTGTTAGGCCGGCTGGATTTCAGTGCCAAGAATCGGGGTGTGAGGGCGGGCACCCCATCAGCACCATGACCCGGGTGTGATGGCTGGAACCACTTCAACCCCATGACCGGGTGTGAGGGCCGGGCACCAGGCACCATGACCCGGGTGAGGGTTGGGCACCCCTTCAGTGCCATGAATCGGGTGTGAAGCCGCACCCTTCAGCACCATGACCCGGAGAGGACAGGCACCCTTCAGCATGACCTGGGGTGTGAGGCCGGGCACCCCATCAGTGACATGAACCGGGTGAGGGCTGGCACCCTCCAGCACCATGACCCGGGGTGAGGGCTGGGAACCGCCACCCATGATCCGTGGTGTGAGGGCCGGCACCCTTTTAGGCCTGGCCCTGGGGGTGAGGCCGGGCACCCCTTCAGTGTCATGAAACGGGGTGTGAGGGCGAGCACCTTTCAGTGCCGTGAATCGGGGGTGAACGCCGGCACCCTTTCAGTGCGATGAAAAACGGGTGTGAAGGCCGGGAACCCCTTCACATGACCCGGGTGAGGGCCGGGAACCGCTTCAACCCCATGACCCGTGGTGTGAGAACCGGGCACCCCTTTAGGTCCATGACCCGGGGTGTGAGGCCGTGCACCCTACAGTGCCATGACCTGGGAAGGCGGCACCCCTTCAGTGCTGCGAAACGGGTGAGGCCGGGCACCTTTCAGTGCGGATGAAACGGTGTGAAGGCCGGCACCCCTACACCGCGAACCGCAGGGTATCCGGGCACCTTCACATGACCCGGGTGTGAGGGTCGGGCACCCTTCAGTGCCATGGAACGGGGTGTGAAAGCCGGGCATCCCTAGAGTGCTGTGAACCGAGGTGAGGGCCGGGCACTTCAGTGCCATGAATAGTGAGGCCGGGCACCCTCAGTGACATGACTGGGGGCAGCAAACCATTTAGGTCCATGACTGGGGGAGGCACCCTTGATCCATGACCTGGGTGTGAGGTCTGGCACCCCTTTCAGTGACATGACCTGGGTGTGAGGGCCGGGCATGAACTGGGTGTGGGGCTGGGCAACCCTCCAGCACCATGACCCGGGATGAGGCCGGGAACTGCTTAACCCCATGACCTGTAGGGTGAGGGCTGGGCACCCCATCAGTGCCATGAATCGGGGTGTGAAGGCCGGGCACCCCTACAGTGCTGTGAACCGGGGTATGAGGGCCGAGCACCCTTTCAGTGCCATGAATAGGGGTGTGAGGGCCGGGCACCCCTTCAGTGACTTGACCCGGGGTGTGAGGGCCGTGCACCTCTTTAGGTCCATGACCCGGGGTGTGAGGGCCGTGAACCCCCTCAGTGACATGACCCGGGGTGTGAGGGCCGGGCACCACCTTCAGTGTCATGAACTGGGGTGTGAGGGCTAAACCCTTCAGTGACATGACCCGGGGTGTGAGGGCCGGGCACCCTTCAGTGACATGACCCGGGGTGTGAGGGCTGAAACCCCTTCACAGTGTCATGAACCGGGGTGTGAGGGCTGGGCAACCCTCCAGCACCATGACCCGGGATGTGAGGGCCGGGAACCGCTTCAACCCCATGACCCGTAGGGTGAGGGCCGGGCACCCCTTTAGGTCCATGACCCGGGGTGTGAAAGCCGCGCACCCCTTCAGTGCCATGACCCGGGGTGTGAGGGCCGGGCACCCCTTTAGGTCCATGACCCGGGGTGTGAGGGCCGGGCAACCCTTCAGTGCCATGACCCGGGGTGTGAGGGCCGGGCACCCCTTTAGTGCCATGAAACGGGGTGTGAGGGCCAGGCACCCCTACAGAGCTATGAACCAGAGTGTGAGGGCCGGGCACCCCTTCACATGACACAGGGTGTGAGAGCCGGGCACCCCTTAAGAGCTATGACCCGGGGTGTGACGGCCGGGCATTTTTTCAGTGATATGACCCTGGGTGTGTGGGCCGGGCACCCCTTCAATGATATGACCCGGGGGGTGAGGGCCGGGCACTCGTTTAGCTCTATGACCAGGGGTGTGAGGGCCGGGCATACCTTCAGTGCCATGACCCGGGGTGTGAGGGCCGGTCACTCCTTCAGTGCCATGACCCGGGGTGTGAGGGCCGGTCACTCCTTCAGTGCCATGACCCGGGGGTTGAGGGCCGGACAATCGTTTAGCTCTATGACCAGGGGTGTGAGGGCCGGGCATACCTTCAGTGCCATGGCCAGGGGTGTGACGGCCGGGCACCGCTTCAGGGCAATGACCCGGTGTGTTAGGGCCGGGCACCCCTTCAGTGATATGACCCTGGGCGTCACGGCCGGACACCCCTTTAGTGCCATGAGCCGGGGTGTGAGGGCCGGGCACCCCTTAAGTGCAATGAAACGGGGTGGGAGGCCCGGGCACCCCGACAGAGCTATGAACCGGGGTGTGAGGACCAGGAACCTATTCAGTGCCATGACCCGGGGTGTGAGGGCCGGGCACCCCTTTAGGTCCATGACCCGGGGTGTGAGGGCCGTGCACCCCTTCAGTGACAGAACCCGGGGTGTGAGGGCCGGGCACCTTTTCAGTGCCATGACCCGGGGTGTGAGGGCCGGGCACCCTTTCAGTGCCATGAATCGGGGTGTGATGGCCGGGCACCCTTCAGCTCCATGACCCGTGGTGTGAGGACCAGGAACCGCTTAACCCCATGACCCAGGGTGTGGGGCTGGCACCCATTTAGGTCCATGACCTGGGGTGTGTGAGGGCTGCAGCATTCCTCTTCAGTGACATGACCTGGTATGAGGGGCGGGCACCCCTTTAGTGACATGACCCTGGGTATGATGGGCGGGCACCCCTCCAGCACCATGACCCGGGGTGTGAGGGCCTGTCACTCTTTCAGTGCCATGACCCGGGGTGTGAGGGCTGGGCACTCGTTTAGCTCTATGACCAGGGGTGTGAGGGCAGGGCACCCCTTTAGTGACATGAACAGGGGTGTGAGGGCCGGGCACCCCTTTAGTGACATGACCCGGGGTGTGAGGGCCGGGCACCCCTTCAGGACCATGACCCGGGGTGTGAGGACCGGGCACCCCTTCAGTGTCATGAACTGGGGTGTGACGGACGGGCATCCCTTCAGTGCCATGAACAGGGGTGTGAGGGCCGGGCACCCCTTTAGTGACATGACCCGGGGTGTGAGGGCCGGGCACCCCTTCAGGACCATGACCCGGGGTGTGAGGACTGGGCACCCCTTCAGTGCCATGACCCGGGTTGTGAGGGCCGGGCTCACCTTCAGTGCCATGACCCTGGGTGTGAGGGACGGGCACCCTTTCAGTGCCATGAATAGGGGTGTGAAACCCGGGCACCCCTTCAGCACCATGACCGGGAGTGTGAGGGCCATCACCCCTTCAGTGCCATGACCTGGGGTGTGAGGGCCGGGCACCCCTTTAGGTCCATATCTGGGGTGTGAGGGCTGTGCACCCTTTCAGTGCTATGACCCGGGTGAGGGCCGGGCACCCTTTCAGTGTCATGTAGGTGTGAGGGCTGGGCACCCTTTAGGTCCATGACCCGTGTGTGGGGCCGTACCCTTTATGCCATGCGACCTCGGTGGAGGGCTGCACCCTTCAGTGTCATGAACAGGGGATGTGAGGCCGGGCACCAGTGCCATGAATCGGGGTGTGAATGCCGGGGCACCTTCAGCACCATGACCCGGGGTGGGAGGGACAGGGGCCGGGCACCCCTCCAGCACCATGACCCGGGGTGTGAGGGCCGGGAACCGTTTCAACCCCATGACCCGTGGTGTGAGGGCCGGGCACCCCTTTAGGTCAATGACCCGGGGTGTGAGGGCCATGCACCCTTTCAGTGCCATGACAGGGGTGTGAGGGCCGGGCACCCCTTCAGTGTCATGAAACGGGGTGTGAGAGCCGAGCACCCTTTCAGTGCGATGAAACGGGGTGTGAAGGCAGGGCACCTCTACAGTGCTGCGAACCGATGAGGGCCACCGCGACCCGGGGTGGGAGGGCTGTGCACCCCTTTAGGTCCATGACCCGTGAGGGCTGAGAACCCTTCAGTGACATGGTGACCTGGGTAGAGGGCCGGGCACCCCTCAGTGCTGGGCGAATAGGGGTGTGGGGTTGGCACCCCTTCAGTGACATGACCCGTGGAGGGGCCGGGCACCTCAGTGTGTCAGGCGAACCGGGGTGGAGGACCGGGCACTTTCAGTGCCATGAATCGGGGTGTGAAGCCGGGCACCCTGCCAGTGCGGGGTGTGAGGCCTGTCACTCTTTCAGTGCCATGACCCTGGGTAGAGGGTTGGGCACCTGGTTAGCTCTATGACCAGGGGTGAAGGTTGGCACCTCCGTTAACCCATGAGACCCTGGAGTGTGAGGGCTGGGCACCCCTTCTCAGTACCATGAACAGGGGCAGGGAGGCCGGGCACCCCTAGTGACATGACCCGGGGCAGAGGCTGGGCACTCCTTCAGACCATGACCCGGGGTGTGGAGGACTGGGCACCCCTTCAGTGTCATGAACTGGGGTGACGGCCGGGCATCCTTCAGTGCCATGAACAGGGGTGTGAGGGCTGGGCACCCTTAGTGACATGACCTGGGGTGGCCGGGCACCCCCTTCAGGACCATGAGACCTGGGTGTGAGAACTGGGCACCCCTTCAGTGCCATGACCTGGGTTGTGAGGGGCGGGCTCCCCTTCAGTGCCATGACCCTGGGTGTGAGGGCCGGGCACCCTTTCAGTGCCATGAATAGGGGTGTGAAACCCGGGCACCCCTTCAGCACCATGACCGGGAGTGTGAGGGCCATCACCCCTTTAGTGCCATGACCTGGGGTGTGAGGGCCAGGCACCCCTTTAGGTCCATGACCCGGGGTGTGAGGGCCGTCCACCCTTTCAGTGCCATGACCCGGGGTGTGAGGGCCGGGCACCCCTTCAGTGTCATGAAATGGGGTGTGAGGGCCGGGCACCCTTTCCGTGCGATGAAACGGGGTGTGAAGGCCGGGCACCCCTACAGTGCTGCGAACCGGGGTGTGAGGGCCGGGCACCCCTTCACATGACCCGGGGTGTGAGGCTCGGGCACCCCTTCAGTGCCATGAATCGGGTTGTGAGGGTCGGGCACCTCCTTCAGCACCATGGCCCGGGGTGTCAGGGCCGGGCTCCATTTCAGTGCCATGAATCGGGGTGTGATGGCCGGGCACCCCTACAGTGCTGTGAACCGGGGTGTGAGGGCCGGGCACCCCTTCAGTACCATAAATAGAGGTGTGAGGGCCGGGCACCCCTTCAGTGACACGACCCGGGGTGTGAGGCCCCGGCAGCCCTATAGGTGCATGATCCGGGGTGTAAGGGCCGTAAACCCCTTTAGGTCCATGACCCGGGGTGTGAGGGCCGTGAACCCCTTCAGTGACATGACCCGTGGTGTGAGGGCCGGGCACCCCTTAAGTGCCATGAAACGGGGTGTGAGGCCCGAGCACCCCGACAGAGCTATGAACCGGGGTGTGAGGGCCGGGCACCTATTCAGTGCCATGACCCGGGGTGTGAGGGCCGGGCACCCTTTCAATGCCATGAATCGGGGTGTGATGGCCGGGCACCCCTTCAGCTCCATGACCCGTGGTGTGAGGACCGGGAACCGCTTCAACCCCATGACCCAGGGTGTGAGGGCCTGGCACCCCTACAGTGCTGGGAACCGGGGTGTGAGGGCCGGGCACCCCTGCAGCACCATGACCCGGGGTGTGAGGACCGAGCACCCGTTCAGTGCCAAGACCCGGGGTGTGAGGGCCGGGCTCCCCTTTAGTGCCATGACCCGGGGTGTGAGGGCCGGGCACCCCTTCAGTGACATGACCTGGGGTGTGAGGGCCGGGCAACCTTTCAGTGTCATAAACCTGGTTGTGAGGGATGGGCACCCTTTAAGTACCATGAAACGGGGTGTGAGTGCCGGGCACCCCTTCACATGACCCGGGGTGTGAGGGCCGTGCACCCCTCCAGCACCATGACCCGGAGTGTGATGGCCGGGAACCGCTTCAACCCCATGACCCGTGGTGTGAGGGCCGGGCACCCCTTTAGGTCCATGACCCGGGGTGTGTGGGCCGTGTACCCTTTAAGTGCCATGACCCCGGGTGTGAGGGCCGGCACCCCTTCAGTGTCATGAACAGGGATGTGAGGGCCGGGCACCCTTTCAGTGCCATGAATCGGGGTGTGAATGCCGGGCACCCCTTCAGCACCAAGACCCGGGGTGTGAGGGACAGGCACCCCTTCAGTGCCGTGACCCGGGGTGTGAGGGCCGGGCACCCCTTCAGTGACATGACCCGGGGTGTGAGGGCCGGGCACCCCTCCAGCACCATGACCCGGGGTGTGAGGGCCGGGAACCGTTTCAACCCCATGACCCGTGGTGTGAGGGCCGGGCACCCCTTTAGGTCAATGACCCGGGGTGTGAGGGCCATGCACCCTTTCAGTGCCATGACAGGGGTGTGAGGGCCGGGCACCCCTTCAGTGTCATGAAACGGGGTGTGAGAGCCGGTCACCCTTTCAGTGCGATGAAACGGGGTGTGAAGGCAGGGCACCCCTACAGTGCTGCGAACCGGGGTGTGAGGGCCGGGCACCCCTTCACATGACCCGGGGTGTGAGGGCCGTGCACCCCTTTAGGTCCATGACCCGGGGTGTGAGGGCCGTGAACCCCTTCAGTGACATGACCCGAGGTGTGAGGGCCGGGCACCCCTTCAGTGCCATGAATAGGGGTGTGCGGGCAGGGCACCCCTTCAGTGACATGACCCGGGGTGTGAGGGCCGGGCACCCCTTCAGTGTCATGAACCGGGGTGTGAGGACCGGGCACCCTTTCAGTGCCATGAATCGGGGTGTGAAGGCCGGGCACCCCTACAGTGCGGGGTGTGAGGGCCGGGCACCCCTTCAGTGACATGACCCGGGGCGTCAGGGCCGGGCAACCCTTCAGTGCCATGAGCCGGGGTGTGAGGGCCGGGCACCCCTTTAGTGCCATGAAACGGGGTGTGAGGGCCGGGCACCTCTACAGAGCTATGAACCAGAGTTTGAGGGCCGGGCACCCCTTCACATGACACGGGGTGTGAGGGCCGGGATCCCCTTCAGAGCTATGACCCGGGGTGTGAGGGCCGGGCACCCCTTCAGTGACATGGCCAGGGGTATGAGGTGCGGGCACCCCTCCAGCCCCATGACCCGAGGGGGTGAGGGCCGGCCACTCGTTTAACTCTATGACCAGGGGTGTGAGGGCCGGGCATACCTTCAGTGCCATGGCCAGGGGTGTGACGGCTGGGCACCGCTTCAGTGCCATGACCCGGGGTGTGAGAGCCGGGCACCCCTTTAGGTCCATGACCCGGGGTGTAAGGGCCGTGCACCCCATCAGTGACATAACCCTGGGTGTGATGGCCGGGCACCCTTTCAGTGTCATGAATCGGGGTGTGATGGTCGGGAACCGCGATGAAACGGGGTGTGAAGGCCGGGCACCCCTACAGTGCTGTGAACCGGGTTGTGAGGGCCGGTCACCCCTTCAGTGCCATGAATAGGGGTGTGAGGGCCGGGCACCCCTTCAGTGACATGACCCTGGGCGTCAGGGCCGGGCACCCCTTCAGTGCCATGAGCCGGGATGTGATGACCGGGCACCCCTTTAGTGCCATGGGGAGCAGGGTGTGAGGGCCGGAGACACACCTAGAGCTATGAACCAGAGTGTGAGGGCCGGGCACCCCTTCACTGACACAGGGGTGTGAGGGCCGGGCACCTTTTCAGTCTGCATGACCGGGGTATGTGAGACAGGCACACTTTCAGAGCTATGACCCAGGGTGTGAGGGGCCAGGCATTTTTCAAAATGATATGACCCTGGGTGTGAGGACGGGCACCCCTTCAATATTATGACCCAGGGGGTGAGGGCCGGGCCTCATTTAGCTCTATGACACGGGTGTGAGGCCTGGCATACCTTCAGTGCCATGACCCCAGGGGTGTGAGGAGCCAGTCACTCCTTCAGTGCCATGACCCGGGGTGTGAGGCCCAGTCCCTCCTTCAGTCTGCCATGACCCGGGGGCTGAGGAGGGCACTGGTGGCCTCTATGACCAGGGGGTGAGGGCCGGGCACCGCTTCAGTGCCATGACCCGGGGTGTGAAGGCCGGGCACCCCTTCAGTGACATGACCCAGTGCGTCAGGGCCGGACACCCCTTCAGTGCCATTAGCCGGGGTGTGAGTGCCAGGCACGCCTTCAGCACCATTACCCAGAGTGTTAGGGCCGGGCTCGATTTCAGTGGGAAGAATCGGGGTGTGAGGGCCGGGCACCCCATCAGCACCATGAGCCGGGGTGTGAAAGCCGGGAACCCCTTCAGCACCATGACCCTGGGTGAGAGGGCCAGGCACCCCTTCAGTGCCATGACCCGGGGTGTGAGTGCCAGGCACCCATACAGTGCTTTGAAAAAGGGTGTGTGGTCCGGGCACCCCTTCACTTGACCCGGGGTGTCAGGGCCGGGCACCCCTCCAGCACCATGACCCAGGGTGTGAGCGCCGGGCACCCCATAAGTAACATGAGCCGGGGTGTGGGGGCAGGGCACCCCTACAGTGTTATGAACCGGGGTGTGAGGGCCGGGCACCTCTTCACATGACCCGGGGTGTAAGGGCCAGGCACCCCATTAGCACCATGACCCGGGGTGAGAGGGCGGGGCACCCCTTCAGTACCATGACCCTGGGTGTGAGGGCCAGGCAACCCTTCAGTGAAATCACCGGGGGTGTGAGAGCTGGGCACCCCTTCATTGACATAACCCGGGATGATGGCCGGGCACCCTTTCAGTGACATGACCCGGGGTGTGAGGGCCGGGCACCCCTCCAGCACCATGACTCTGGGTGTGAGGGCCGGGAACCCCTTCAGTGTCATGACCCGGGGTGTGCTTGCCGGGCACCCCTCCAGCACCATGACCCGGGGTGTGAGGGCCGGGAACCCCTTCAGTGCCATGACCCGGGGTGTGAGGGCCGGGCACCCCTTCAATGACATGACCTGGGGTTTGAGGGCCGGACACCCTTTCAGTGACATGACCCGGGGTGTGAGGTTCGGGCACACCTCCAGCACCATGAAACGGGGTGTGAGGTTCGGGCACACCTTCAGTGCCATGACCCGGGGTGTGAGGGCCGGGAACCCCTTCAGCACCATGATCCAGGGTGTTAGGGCCGGGCTCGATTTCAGTGCCAAGAACCGGGGTGTGAGGGCCGGGCACCCCAACAGCACCATAACCCGGGGTGTGAGGTTCGGGAACACCTCCAGCATCATGACCCGGGGTGTGAGGTTCAGGCACACCTTCAATGACATGACCCGGGGTGTGAGGGCCGGGCACCCCTTTAGTGACATGACCCGGGGTGTGAGGGCCGGGCACCCCTCAGACACCATGACTCGGGGTTTGAGGGTCGGGGACCTTTTCAGGGCCATGAATCGGGGTGTGAAAGCCGAGCATCCCTTCAGCACCATGACCCGGGGTGTGAGGGCCAGGCACCCCTGCAGTGACATGACCCTGGGTGTGAGGGACGGGCACCCCTCCACCACCATGACCCGGGGTGTGAGGGCCGGGGACCGTTTCAACCCCATGACCCGTGGTGTGAGGGCTGGGCACCCCTTTAGGTCCATGACCTGGGGTGTGAGGGCCGTGCACCCCTTCAGTGCCATGACCCGGGGTGTGAGGGACGGGCACCCTCTCAGTGTCATGAACCGGGGTGTGAGGGCCCGGCACCCTTTCAGTGCCATGAAACGGGGTGTGAGGTCCGGGCACCCCTTTAGCACCATTACCCAGAGTGTTAGGGCCGGGCTCGATTTCAGTGCCAAGAATCGGGGTGTGAGGGTCGGGAACCCCATCAGCAACATGACCCTGGGTGTGATGGCAGGGAACCACTTCAACCCCATGACCCGGGGTGTGAGGGCCGGGCACCCCTCAGGCACCATGACCCGAGGTGTGAGGGCCGGGCACCCCTTCAGTGCCAGGAATCGGAGTGTGAAAGCCGGGCACCCCTTCAGTGCCATGACCCGGGGTGTGAGGGCCGGGCACCCCTTCAGTGACATGAACCGGGGTGTGAGGGCCGGGCACCCCTCCAGCACCATGACCCGGGGTGTAGGCAGGAACCGCTTTAACCCCATGATCCGTGGTGAGGGCGGGCACCTTTTAGGTCCATGACCCGAGGTGTGGGCCGTGCCCTTTGCAAGTGCCATGACCCGGGGTGTGAGGGCCGGGAACCGTTTCAACCCCATGACCCGTGGTGTGAGGGCTGGGCACCCGTTTAGGTCCATGACCTGGGGTGTGAGGGCCGTGCACCCCTTCAGTGCCATGACCCGGGGTGTGAGGGCCGGGCACCCCTTCAGTGTCATGAATCGGGGTGTGAGGGCCCGGCACCCTTTCAGTGCCATGAAACGGGGTGTGAGGTCCGGGCACCCTACAGTGCTGCAGACACTGGGGGTGTGAGGCCAGGCCTTCACATGACCAGGGAGTGTGGTCAAGCACCACTTCATTGAAATGAATCAGGGTGTGAGGGCGGGCACCTTCAGCACCGTACCCAGAGTGTTATGGCCGGGCTCGATTTCAGTGCCAAGAATCGGGGTGTGAGGGCCGGGCACCCCATCAGCACCATGACCCGGGGTGGGATGGCCGGGAACCCCTTCAGTGCCATGAATCGGGGTGTGAAAGCCGGGAACCCCTTCAGCACCATGACCCGGGGTGTGAGGGCCAGGCACTTCTTCAGTGCCATGACCCCGGGTGTGAGTGCCAGGCACCCATACAGTGCTTTGAAAAAGGGTGTGTGGTCCGGGCACCCCTTCACTTGAACCGGGGGGTCAGGGCCGGGCACCCCTCCAGCACCATGACCCGGGGTGTGAGTGCCGGGCACCCCATAAGTGACATGAGCCGGGGTGTGGGGGCAGGGCACCCCTACAGTGTTTTGAACCGGGGTGTGAGGGCCGGGCACCTCTTCAGTGCCACCGGCCCGGGTTGTGAGGGCGGCACCTTCAATGCTGTGGCCAGGTTTGAGGAAGGACACCCCTTTCAATGACGCGGCCAGGTGAGTTCGGAGCACCTCCAGCACCATGGCCCGGGTGTGTGTGAGTTCGGGCACAACCTGGTGCCATGGCCAGGGTGTGAGGGCAGGTACCTTCAACACCATGATCCAGGAGTGTGGGGCCGGAGGCTCGATTTCAGTGCCAGAACAGAGGTGTGAGGGCAGGACACCCCAACAACACCATAACCCAGGGTGTGAGGACTGGGCACACCTCCAGCACCATGACCCAGGGTGTGAGTTCAGAGCACACAGCCAATGACAGCCACTTGACCAGGGTGTGAGGCCAGGCACGCTAGTGACATGACCTTACCAGGGTGTGAGGGCGGGCACCCTCAGACCTATGACCCGGGGTTTGGTCAGGGGACCTTCAGTGCCATGAATCCCAGGGTGTGGCGAGCATCCTTCCAGCACCATGACCCGGGGTGTGAGGCCAGGCACCCTGCAGTGCCATGACCCTGGGTGTGTGAGGGCCGGGCCACCCCTCCACCACCATGACCCAGGTTTGAGGCAGGAACCATTTCAACCCATGACCCCGTGGTGTGAGGCTGGGCACCCCTTGGGTCCATGACCTGGGGTGTGAGGAACGTCTGCTCCATCTCCATAGTGACCCCAGGGTGTGAGGCCAGGCACCTTCAGTGTCATGAATCCCAGGGTGTGATGGCCAGCACCCTTTCAGTGCCATGGAAGCAGGGGTGTGGTCAGGCACCCTACAGTGCTGCGAACTGGGGTGTGAGGCAGGCACCCTTCCTGGGACCCGGGTGTGAGGTCGGCACCACTTCAGTGAAATGAATCCAGGTGTGAGGCCAGGCACCCTTCAGCACCATTACCCAGGTGTTAGGGTAGGCTCGGTTCAGTGCCAGAATCAGGGTGTGAGGTCAGGAACCCCATCCAGCACCATGACCCTGGGTGTGATGGCAGGGAACCACTTCAACCCCGCATGACCCCGAGGTGTGAGGCCAGGCACCCTCCAGGCACCTGTTGAGTGTGAGGGCCGGGCACCCCTTCAGTGGGAATCAGGTTCGGGCACACCTCCAGCACCATGACCCAGGTGTGAGGTTTGGGCACACCTTCAATGACATGACCCGGGGTGTGAGGGCCGGGCACCCCTCTGCACCATGACCCGGGGTGTAGGGCCGGGAACCGCTAACCCCATGATCCGTGGTGTGAGGGCGGGCACCCCTTGCAGTCCATGACCCGGGGTGTAGAGGCCCGTGCACCCTTTAAGTGCCATGACCGGGGTGTGAGGGCGGGAACCGTTTCAACCCCATGACCCGTGGTGTGAGGGCTGGGCACCCCTTTAGGTCCATGACCTGGGGTGTGAGCCGTGCACCCCTTGAGTGCCATGACCCGGGGTGTGAGGGCCGGGCACCCCTTCAGTGTCATGAATCAGGGGTGGCAGCGGCACCCTTTCAGTGCCATGAAGCGGGGTGTGAGGCCGGGCACCCCTACAGTGCTGCAAACTGGGGTGTGAGGGCCGGGCACCTTCACATGACGGGGTGTGAGAGTTCGCACCACTTCAGTGAAATGAATCGGGTGTGAGGTCCGCACCCCTTCAGCACCTTACAGAGTGTTATGGCCGGGCTCGATTTCAGTGCCAAGAATCAGGGGTGTGAGGGCCGGGCACCCCATCAGCACCATGACCCGGGGTGGGATGGCCAGGAACCCCTTCAGTGCCATGAATCAGGGGTGTGAAAGCCGGGAACCCCTTCAGCACCATGACCCGGGGTGTGAGGGCCAGGCACCCCAGTGCCATGACCTGGGGTGGTGAGCACCCATACAGTGCTGAAAAAGGGTGTGGTGGTCCGGACACTTCACTTGAACGGGGTGTCAGGGCGGGCACCCATAAGTGACATGAGCGGGGTGTGGGGGCGGGCACCTAGTGTTATGAACCGGGTGTGAGGGCAGGCACCCCTTCAGTGAGCACTTATGACCAGGGGTTTGAGGGGCGAGGACACCTTTCAGTGACATAACCACGGGGTGTGAGGTTGGGGCACACCTCCAGCACCTTGACCCGGGGTGTGGTTCGGGCACACAGCCAGTGCCTAACCTTGGGGTGTGAGGCCAGGCACCCTTCAGTGTTATGACCCCGAGGATTGAGGGCCAGACACCCTTTCAGTGACATAACCCGGGGTGTGGGGTTCAGGCACACCTCAACACCATGACCCGGGGAGTGTGAGAGTTCGGGCACACCTTCAGTGCCATAACCCAGGGTGTGAGGCCTGCACCCTTCAACACCTGATCCAGGGTGTAAGGGCCGGGCTCGATTTCAGTGTAAGAATCGGTGTGTGAGGGCCGGGCACCCCATCAGCACCATAACCCCAGGTGTGAGGGCCAGGGAACAGCTGCAACCCATGTCCCGGGGTGTGAGGGCCAGGCACCTTCAGGTCCATGACCCTGGGTGTGAGGGCCGTGCACCCTTCAGTGACATGACCCAGGTGTGAGGGCCGAGCACCCTGTTCAGTGCCATGACCCGGGTGTGAGGGCCAGGCACCCCTTTCAGTGCCATGAATCAGGGGTGTGATGGCGGGCACCCCTTCAGCTCCATGACCCGTTGTGTGAGGACCAGGAACGCTTCAACCCATGACCCAGGGGTGGCAGGGTGGGCACCCCTTGGGTCCATGACCCGAGGTGTGAGGAGCCGTGCATCTTTTCAGTGACATGACCCGGGTGTGAGGGCCAGGTGCCTTAGTAACATGACCCGGGGTATAGTGCGGGAACCCCTGGAGCACCATGACCCGGGGTGTGAGGGCCTGTCACTCAGTGCCATGACCCGGGGTGTGAGGCTGGGCAATCGTTTAGCTCTATGACTGGGGTGTGAGGCCAGGCACCCCTTCAGTGGCTGACCCAGGGGTGTGAAGGCCGGGCACCCTCCAGCACCATGACCCGGATTGCGGGCGGGCACCTTGATGTCATAGACCAGGAGGTGTGACGGCCGGGCTCACCTTCAGTGCCATGACCCGGGGTGTGAGGCTGGGGCACCCTTCAGTGACATGACCTGGGGGTGTGAGGGCGGGCAACCTTTCAGTGTCATTAACCTGGTTGTGAGGATGGGCACCCTTAATGCCATTAGCAGGGGGGTGTGAGTGCGGGCACCCTTACAGTGCATTGAAAAGGGTGTGTGGTCCGGGCACCTTCACTTGACCAGGGTGTCCAGAGCCGGGCACCCTCCAGCACCATGACCCCGGTGTGGCGCCAGGCACCCCACCAAGTGACATGAGCAGGGTGTGGGGGCAGGGCACCCCTGTGTTATGAACCGGGGGTGTGAGCGCCAGGCACCTCTTCACATGACCGGGGTGTAGGGCCAGGGGACCCCAGTAGCACACTATGACCCGGGGTGTGGGGCAGACACCTTCAGTACCCTTGACCCGGGTGTGAGGCGGGGAATTTTATATCAGTGCTTATGATTCAGGTGAGAAAGCGGACATCCTTCAGCACCCTTGACCCGGGAATTGTGAGGCCGACACCCTTGCAATGCCATGACCCGGGGTGTAGGGACAGGCTTCCCTCCAGCACCACTTGACCAGGGTGTGAGGGCGGGAACCGCTTCCAGCCCCATGATCCGTGGTGTGAGCTGGAGGCACTTGCTTGGAGTCCATGACCCGGGGTGTGAGGGGCGGGCATCCTTTAAGTGCCATGACCCGGGGTGTGAGGGCCGGGGACCCACTGGTGCCAGCCAATCAGGGTGTGGCCGGGCACCCCTTCAGCACCATGACCGGGGGTGTGAGGGCTACAGGCACCCCTTCAGTGCGTGACCCGTGGTGTGAGGCCGGGCACCCCTTCAGTGACATGACCCGGGGGTGTGAGGGCCGGGCAGCCCTCCAGCACCATGACCCGGGGTGTGGGGCCGGGAACCTCTTCAACCCCATGACCCGTGGGGTGAGGCCGGGCACCCTTTAGGTCCATGACCCAGGGGTGTGAGGAGCGTGCACCTCAGTGCAATGACCGGGGCGTCAGGGCGAACCCAACCCCTTCAATGCCATGAGCAGGATGTAGGGCCAGGCACCCTTTAGTGCCATGAAACAGGGGTGTGAGGCCAGGCACCCTACAGAGCAATGAGCCAGGATGTGAGGGGCGGCACCTTTCAGTGCCATGACCAGGTATGAGACCAGGCACGCCTTCAGAGCTATGACCCAGGGTGTGAGGGGCCAGGGCATTTTCTCAGTGAAATGACCCGGGGTGTAGGGCCGAGCACCCCTTCAATGTGATATGACCCGGGGGTGAGGCGGGCTTTTCGTTTAGCTCTATGACCAGGGGGTGTGAGGCGGGCACCCCTTCAGTGACTATGACCAGGGTGTGAGGGCAGGCATGCCCAGCCTTCAGTGCCATGGCCAGGGGTGTGACGGCGGGCACCTTCAATGCCATGGCCGGGGTGTGAGGGTCAGGCACCAGCAGTGACACTTATTGGGGCGTCAGGGCGGACACCCCTTCAGTGCCATCACCCGGGGTGTGAGGGGCGGGCACCTTCAGTGTCATGAGAGCAGGGTGGGCAGGCACCCAATCAGTGCGATAGAGCAGGGGTGTAGAAGGCCAGGCACCCCCTGTGCTGTGAACCGGGGTGTGAGGCCGGGCACCCCTTCAGTGCCATGAATAGGGGTGTAAGGGCCGGGCACCCTTCAGTATTTATGACCCGGGCGTCATGGCGGGCAACAACACAGGTCCATGACCCGGGGTGTGAGGCCGTGCCTTGGAGTCCACTTCCAGGGTGTGAGGCCCTGAACCCCTTCAGTGACATGACCAGGGTGTGAGGGCCAGGGCACCTTTATTGACATGACCCGGGGTGTGAGGGCCGGGCACTCGTTAGCTCTATGACCACGGGTGTAGGGGCCGGGCATACCTTCAGTGCCATGACCCCGGGGGTGTGAGGGCCGGGCACCCCTCCAGCACCCATGACCCAGGATGTGAGGGGCCAGGAACGCCAGCCCTTGATGACCCCCGTGGGGTGAGGGCCGAAACCACCCTTTAGGTCCATGACCCAGGTGTGAGGGCCGTGCACCCTTTCAGTGCTGTGGCCAGGACGTCAGGGCAGGCACCCCACTCAGTGTCATGAAGCAGGTGTGAGGGCCAGGGTTGTGAAGGCCGGGCACCCATTCAGTGTCATGAACCGGGGTGTGAGGGCCGGGCACACCTTCAGTGCGATGAAGAGCAGGGGTGTGAATGGGCACTATGTGCTACGAACCAGGTGTGAGGCCGGGCACCCCTTCACACTTGACCGGGGGTGTGAGGTGGGCACCAGAAATGGTCCGGGGTGTGAGCCGGGCACCTTCAGCCTACATGACCGGGGCCTGTCCTCCTTCAGCGCCGACCCGGGGTGTGAGGGCCAGAGCACCCCTTCAGTGACATGACTTGCCAGGGGTGTGAGGGCCGGGCACCCTTTCAGTGAAACATGACCGGGGTGTGAGGGCCGGGCACCCCTCCAGCACCATAACCCGGGGTGTGAGGGCCGGGAACCTCTTCAACCCCATGACCCGGGGTGTGAGGGTCGGGCACCCCTTCAGTGCCATGAATCGGGGTGTGAGGATCGGGCACCCCCTTCAGCACCATGACCCGGGGTGTCAAGGCCGGGCTCGATTTCAGTGCCATGAATCGCGGTGTGAAGGCCGGGTACCCCTACAGTGCTGTGAACCGGGGTGTGAGGGCCGGGCACCCCATCAGTGCCATGAATAGGGGTGTGAGGGCCGGGCACCCCTTTAGGTGCATGACCCGGGGTGTGAGGGCCTTGCACCCCTTTAGGTCCAATACCCGGTGTGTGAGGGCCGTGAACCCCTTCAGTGACATGACCCGGGGTGTGAGGGCCGGGCACCCCTTAAGTGTCATGAAACGGGGTGTGAGGCCCGGGCATCCCGACAGAGATATGAACCAGGGTGTGAGGGCCTAGCACCTATTCAGTGCCATGACCCGGGGTGTGAGGGCCGTGAACCCCTTCAGTGACATGACCCGGGGTGTGAGGGCCGGGCACCCCTTAATTGCCGTGAAACGGGGTGTGAGGCCCGGGCACCCCGACAGAGCTATGAACCGGGGTGTGAGGGCCGGGCACCTATTCAGTGCCATGACCCGGGGTGTGAGGGCGGGGCACCCTTTAAGTGCCATGAATCGGGGTGTGATGGCCGGGCACCCCATCAGCTCCATGACCCGTGGTGTGAGGACCGGGAACCGCTTCAACCCCATGACCCAGGGTGTGATGGCCGGGCACCCATTCAGTGACATGACCCGGGGTGTGAAAGCCGGGCACCCCTCCAGCACCATGACCCGGAGTGTGAGGGCCGGGCACCCCTTCAGTGTCATGAACCGGGGTGTGACGGCCGGGCACCCCTTCAGTGCCATGAACCGGGGTGTGAGGGCCAAGCACCCCTTCACATGACCCGGGGTGTAAGGGCCGGGCACCCAATTAGCACCATGACCCGGGGTGTGAGGTCGGGGAACCCCTTCAGTGACATGACCTGGGGTGTGAGGGCCGGGCACCCCTTCAGTGACATGGCTCGGGGTGTGAGGGCCGGGCACCCCTCCAGCACCGTGACCCGGGGTGTGAGGGCGGGGAACCGCTTCAACCCCATGACCCGTGGGGTGAGGGCCGGCCAACCCTTTAGGTCCATGACCCAGGGTGTGAGGGCCGTGCACCCCTTCAGTGCCATGACCCGGGTTGTGAGGGCCAGGCACCCCTTCAGTGTCATGAACCGGGGTGTGAGGGCCGGGCACCGCTTCAACCCATGACCCGTGGGGTGAGGGCGGGCAACCCTTTAGGTCCATGACCCGGGGTGTGAGGCCGGGCACCCCTTCAGTGCCATGACCCGGGTTGTGAGGGCCGGGCACCCCTTCAGTGTCATGAACCGAGGGTGTGAGGCCGGGCACCCTTTCAGTGCGATGAAAGCGGGGTGTGAGGCCGGGCACCCCTATAGTGCTGCGAGCCAGGGTGTGAGGCCGGGCACCCCTTCACATGACCCGGGGTGTGAGGTGAGCACCCTTCAGAGAAATGATCAGGGTGTGAGGCGGGCACCCCTTCAGCACCATGACCCGGGGTGAGGCTGTCACTCCTTCAGTGCCACGACCCGGGTGTGAGGGCCCAGGCACCCCTTCAGTGCCATGACCCTGGTGTGAGCGGGGCTCCTTCAGTGACATGACTTGGGGTGTGAGGCGGGCACCCCTATTGACATGACCCGGGGTGTGAGGGCAGGCACCCCTCAGCACCTTGACCCGGGGTGTGAGGGCCGAGAACCTCTTCAGCCCATGACCCGTGTGGTGTGAGGGGCAGGGGCACTTTGGTCCATGACCGGGGTGTGAGGCCGTGCACCTTCAGTGCCATGACCCGGGGTGTGAGGGCAGGCACCCTTCAGTGTCATGAACAGGTGTGAGGCCGGGCACCCTTTCAGTGCGATGAAGCAGGGGTGTGAGGTCGGGCACCTCTACAGTGCGAACCGGGGTGTGAGGCGGGCACCCCTTCACATGACCCGGGGTGTGAGGTCGGGCACCCCTTCAGAGAAATGAATCGGGGTGTGAGGGCCGGTTCGCTGCTTCATGACCCGGGGTGTGAGGCCAGGCACTCCTTCAGTGCCATGACCCGGGGTGTGAGGGCCGGCACCCCCTTCAGTGCCATGACCCGGGGTGTGAGGGCGGGCACCCCTTCAGTGACATGACTTGGGGTGTGAGGCCGGGCACCCCTTTCAGTGCCATGAATCGGGGTGTGAGCCGGGCACCCTTCAGCACCATGACCGGGGGTGTGAGGGCCGGGCACCCTTCACATGACCGGGGTGAGGGTGGGCACCCTTCAGAATCGGGGTGTGAGGGCCAGGCACCCCTTCATCCCATGACGGGGTGTGAGGCCGGGCACCCCTTCAGTGACATGACCAGGGTGTGAGGCTGGGCCCTTTCAGTGTCATGACCGGGGTGTGAGGCGGGCACCCCTTCAGCACCATAACCGGAGGTGGAGGCCGGGAACCTCTTCAACCCCATGACCCGGGGTGTGAGGTCAGGCACCCCTTCAGTGCCGATCCGGGGTGAGGATCAGGCACCTTCAGCACCAGACCCTGGGTTTGAGGGCTGGCACCCTTCAGGTGCTATGAATCGGGGTGTAAAGCCAGGCACCCCTTCAGCAAATTCATGACCCGGAGGGGTGGAGGGACAGGCACCCCTTCAGTGCTGGGCGACCCGGGTGGGACGCCGGGAGACCCTCCTGAGCACCATGACCCGGGGTGTGAGGGCCGGAACCGCTTTCTAACCCATGACCCATTGTGTGAGGGCTGGCACTCTTCAGTGCCATGACCTGTGTGGTGGGGTCGGGCACCTTCAGTGTCATAAACTGGAGGGAGGCCAGGCACCCCTTTCAGTTACGAAACGGGTGTGAGGGCTGTTCCCTACAGTGCTGCAAAACTGGGGGTGGGAGGGCCGGGCACCCCTTCACATGAGACCCGGGGTGTGAGGGACAGGCACCCCTTCAGGAAATGAATCGGGGTGGTGAGGGTCTGGCACCCTTCGCACCATGACCCAGAGTAAGCAGGGCTGGCCTGATTTTCAGTGCCAAGAATCAGGGGTGTGAGGCCGAGCACCTCTGTGACATGACCTGGGATGTGAGGGTCGACCATTCAGTGAAATGAATCGGGGTGTGGAGGCCGGGCACTCCTTCAGCACCATGACCCAGGAGAGGTTAGGGGCAGGCTGATTTCAGTGCCAAGAATCGGAGGCAGGAGGCCTGGCACCCCTATGAGCACCGCGACCTGGCGTGATGGTTGGAACAGCCAACCCCATGACCTGGGGGGTGGAGGGGCTGGCACCCCCTGTGCCACCATGACCCGGGGTGGAGTGCCGGGCACCTTCAGTGCCAAAGTGAATCGTGAGCCGGGCACCTTCAGCACCATGACTAGGGGTGAGTGCCAGGCACCCTTCACATGACCTGGGTGGGGAGGGCCGGGCACCCCTTCAGAGAAATGAATCGGGGTGTGGAGGCTGGCACCTTCAGCACCATGACCTGGGGTGTGAGGGCCTGTCACTCCTTCAGTGCCACGACCCGTGGAGGGCCAGGCACCCCTTCAGTGACATGACGGTGGAGGGCTGGGCACCTTTCAGTGACATGACCCTGGGTGTGAGGTCCGCACCCTCCAGCACCATAACCCGTGTGAGGGTCGGGAACCCCTTCAACCCCATGACCCGGGGGTGTGAGGGTCGGGCACCTTCAGTGCCATGAATCGTGAAGGCCGGGCACCCCTACAAAGTGAACCGGGTGTGAGGGCGGCACCAATCAGTGCCATGAATAGGTGGAGGCCGGGCACCCCTTTAGGTGCATGACCTGGGTGAGGGCTGTGTTCCTTTTAGTCCACAGTCATCTGTGTGAGGGCCAGAACCCCAGACATGACCCCTGGGTGTGGAGGGCTGGGCACCTTGGCGCTGCGAACGGGGTGTGAGGCCCGGGCATCCCGGGTGAGATATGAATCAGGTGAGGCTTCAGCACCATTCAGTGCTATGACTCGTGAGGCCGTGAACCCCTTCAGTGATATGACCTGGGGTGTGGGAGGCTGGCACCTTTAATTGCCGTGAAACGGGGTGGAGGCCCGCACCCCTGGACAGAGCTGAGAACCAGGGTGGGAGAGCGGGCACCCTTTCAGTGCTAAGAATCGGGGTGTGATGGCTGGGCACCCCATCAGCTCCATGACCTCAGGTGAGGGGACTGCGAACTGCCCCAACACTATGGGGACTAGGGTGATGGCCGGGCACCCATTTGTGTGACATGACCCGGGGTGTGAAAGGGCACTCTCCAGCACCATGACCTGGAGGAGGGGCTGGCACCCTTCAGTGTCAAGGAACTGTGATTGCTGGCACTTTTCTGTTATGAACTGTGGAGGGCCAAGCACCCTTCACATGACCCGGGGAGGTAAGGGCTGGCACCCAATTAGCACTATGACCTGGGAGGTCGGGGGAACCCTTCCAGTGACATGACTCTGGGGTGGAGGGCCGGGCACCCTTCAGTGACATGGCTCAGTGGAGGGCCGGCACTCCAGCATCAGACCTGGGGTGTGAGGGCAACCGCTTCAACCCCATGACCCGTGGGGTGAGGGCTGGCCAACCCTTTAGGGTCCATGACCCAGGGGTGTGAGGCCAAAAGAATTCCTCTCAGTGCGACCTGCTAGAGGGCCAGGCACCCCTTCAAAGTGTCATGAACCGTGAGGGCTGGGCACCCTTTTCAGTGCGATGAAATGGGGTGAGGGCTGGGCACCTATATTTTGCGAACTAGGGTGAGGGGCTGGCACCCTTCACATGATTAGTCGGGTGTGGTCGGGCACCTTCAGAGAAATGAAGGGGAGGGCTGGCACCCCTTCAGCACCATGAGACCTGGGGTGAGGGCCTGTTTACTCATTCAGTGCCACGACCCGGGGTGTGGAGGGCCAGGCACCCTTCAGGTGCCATGACCGGGTGAGGGCTGCCCTCCAGTGACATGACTTGGGGGAGGGCTGGGCACCCTCTTTCAGTGACATGACCCGGGGTGTGAGGCTGGCACCTCCAGCACCATGAGACCCGGGGTGAGGCCGAGAACCCTTCAACCCCATGACCCGTGGTGGAGGGCTGGCACCCTTTAGGTCCATGACCCGGGATGGAATGGCACCCCTCTCAGTGCCATGACCTGGGGTGAGGGCCGGCCCTTCAGTGTCAAGTGAACCGGGGTGGAGGCTGGGCACCTTAGTGCGATGAAACGGGGTGTGTGAGGTCTGGCCCTCTTTTCAGTGCCAGAATGGGTGGAGGTCGGGCACCCCCTCTCACATAACATGGGGTGTGAGGGCCGGGCACCTTTTTCAGCAAGCATGACCTGGGTATGAGGGCCGGGCTCGATTTTCATTGCCATGAATCGGGGTGAGGCTGCACCCTCCAGCACCATGACCTGCAGGAGGGCACCACCAGCACCATGACCCGGGGTGTGGAGGGCTGCACCTTCAGGCACACCACATGACCTGGGGGTGTGGAGGCCAGGCACCCTTCAGTGCCATGACCAGGAGGTGACAGTTGGGCACCCTTCAGTGCCAAGGACCAGAGTGTGACAGCTGGGCACCTCTTCAAGCTATACATGACACAGGGTGTGTGGCCGGGCACCCTTTTTAATTGGCATGACCTGGGTGGAGGGCTGCACCTTCAGCACCACATGAGACTGTGTTAGGGCTGCCTGATTTCTGTGCCAAGAATCAGGGGTGTGAGGTCGGGCACCCCATCAGCATCATGACCCGGGTGTGAGGGAGAACCGCTTCAGCCCCATGATCCGGGGTGTGAGGGGCTGGGCACCCCTTTAATGGCATGAACTGGGTGTGAGGCTCCAGGCACCTCACTGCTATGACCCTGGGTGTGGTGGCTGCCCACCTGACACCATGACCTGGGGTTTAAGGGCCGCACCCTTTCAGTGCCAGAATCGGGGTGTGCCAGGCACCCCTTCAGCACCATGACCTGAGGTGAGGGACAGGCACTCTGTTAAGGACTGTGGGGATGGCTGGCACCTCCAGCATTCATGACCTGGGTGTGAGGGCTAAACCGCTCAACTTATGACCCATTGTGAGGGCTGGCACCTCTTTCAGTGCCATGACCGTGGAGGGCAAAATCCTTCAGTGTCATAAACTGGAAAGCAGAGGGCCAGGCACCCTTTCAGTGCTATGAAACGGGTGTGGAGGGCCGGGCACCCCTACAGTGCTGCAAACCGGTGTGAGGGCCACCCCTTCACATGACCCGTGTGGGGATAGGGACAGCACCCCTTCCAGTGAAATGAATCGGGGTAAGGAGGGGCCGGGCACCCCTTCTGGCACCATGAGACCCAGAGTGTTAGGGCTGGGCCTGATTTCAGTGCCAAGAATCAGGTGGAGGGTTGCACTCCAGTGACATGACTTGGGATGAGGGCTCAGGGCACCCATTCAGTGAAATGAATCGGGGTGGTGGAGGCTGGGCACCCCTTCAGCACCATGACCCAGAGTGTTAGGGGCAGGCCTGGATTTGGTGCCAAGAATCGAGTGAGGCCGGGCACCCCATGAGCACCATGACCCGCGCAGATGGCTGGGAACAGCTTCAACCCCTATGACCTGGGGTGTGAGGGCCGGGCACCCTCAGCCACCATGACCCGGGTGGAAAGCTGGCACCTTTCAGAGTGCCATGAATCGGGTGTGAAGCTGGCACCCTTCAAAGCACTCACATGACCAGGGGTGTGGAGGGCCAGGCACCCTTTCAGTGCCATGGACCATGTGGGAGGGTCGGCACCTTCAGTGACATGACCTGGGGTGTGAGGGCTGGGCACCTTCAGTGCGATGACCCTGGTGTGTGAGGGGCCGGGCACCTTTCCAGTACCATGACCTGGGTGTGAGGGCACCCCAGTGCCATGACCCTGGGTGTGGCGCTGGCACCCTTCAGTGTCAAGAACCGGAGGTGAGGGCCGGGCACCCTTTTCAGTGCCATGAAACTGGGTAGAGGCTGGCACCCTACAGGTGCTGCAAACCTGGTGAGGGCTGGCACCCCTTCACATGACCCGGGGTGGTGAGGGCTTGTCACGTGCCTGGAGTCAACCGTGATACGTGAGGCATATGTTCACGCCTACATTTCATGCTGCTGCCAAAGCTATTAAAATTGTTAATTGCAATTTATAATATTATTTTTACCTTAAATATTTAGGCACTTTATATTATGGCGTTATTACTGGCGCATCATTGTTCGCCTCCTGTTAAGTCAACTGGCAGGTTGGTTGATTAACGAGAAGAAGCATCTGCCCGAATCACGCGGATATGAGACGCTTCTCCTCGGGGCTGCGGGCAAGTTTCCCAGTAGCTTAAAATCCGCCGCATAGGTTAGACGTGTCTATTCGCTTCTTAGCCTTGACCCTTTTGCCCGCGTTTATCCAGTCTTCTGCAATGCCCTCCTAGGGTATCAGGTATTAGTGATTATGTTTAGTTAGGCTTGTGAAGGATCCTAGTGCAAGGTAGTATTCCTTATTGGGTAGGGATAATCATTTTGTAGTATTGTTGTATATATTTCTGTATGTCTGTGTAATATAGTAATGTTAAGTAATATTTGTTTGGTCTAACCTTACAGCATATTTTCGCCCTTCCGGCATCACTCTTTATTCTTATTATACACTTCATTATTCCCTTTAAATTCATGCCTGTTAGCTGCCACCCCTTTAGGTTTCATAAATTGAATTAATTAATTATCTTCCTTTTGTGATTCAATTTATTTCAACTCGTTTCATTTTTCAAGTATGATTTAGTTGGAGAGGTTTTTGCAGAGGATAATTATTGCCGTTCTCATTTGTACCTATATTTGTTAATAACTTGGGGTAGTATCCACCCCAAGTATAAAGGTAGGATCGCGATACAAGTAAAGCTCAGTCCGGAGCTAACCACCATTGTTGTGCGTCATATCAAGTGTTGTTACTGCCAGGTGTTGTTTCATCACTAAGTATTTTGGAAGCTAGTTGCCGTGTTCACAGTGTCTATTTATATTGCTCCTGTTAGTTGGCTTAAAGCAAGTTGTTGTGTTCACAGTGTTCATTTTTTGTTGTTTTGTTGTTGGTGGTTTTTGTGTTGTTTGGTTTTGTGTTTGTTTTTTTGTTTTTTTGGTGTTGGTTTTTTTTTTGTTGTTTTGGTTGTTTGTGGTTTGCTTCACCTTCAGCCGAAGTACTGAAGGGCTTACTAAACGAGGTGGCAATCCTCGCTGCTTATTATGAAGTGAAGGCCGCTCTTCCATGAATAAGGCTAGGTTAGAAGGGCTGTCTCAACTACCTTATTGACAATGAAATCATAGCCCAACATCGGAAATTCAGAGGAAATTGTTACACCAGTAATTTGGCCTTACGTTGAACTCAAAAGACTCGAGGTGGAGCTGGAAACTCAAACAACGAGGTAATACTTCAACATTCAGTGTGGACAAATGTCTCAACAGTGTTCCAATTTATGAGGAAGAACCAGAAAGTTCTTCTTCTTTTTGAGAAAATTGCCCGACTTAACAAGTGGCCTGTTTCTCAATGGTCTCAACTTATTTATAGATCTTTCACTGGTAATAGATGTGTTTTTCTGCCCTCTCTGAGGATCAATGTCTAGACTATGTTCCCTTCTTAAGTCTGCGGTTTTGAGTGCTTATAAAATCATGTTCCTGAAGCCTATCGGCAAGCAAGTTCCGTAACTGCTGAAGACTGAAAAACAAACATTCGGGGAGTTCTTCAGGCAGAAACAGGTCCTTTTGAGGTGGATTGCCATCTGGTAGAGAGTGCATCTGTACTGCTGGCTGATGCTGGTCCTGTGGCAGTTTTATTCCTAACTAATAGAAAATGTAAATTGCGGTCTTATGCTCCCATGTCCCAGTCCTTCACTTCCTTTGGGCGGCCCACACCAACATTCATATAGGTCCTCACTTTTTGTCATACCGGACTGGACCCTCAGGTTTGTATCATCTACCCTTGGTGAGCCTATGGTCCATGGACAGGTGGATCCAATTCCTAGTGAGAAACTCTAGTTGCAGGTACTGTAAGAAGCTGGTGACATGTCATCATGAATGTCTCTGTCAAAGAAAAGAAATTCTCTCGCCAAGGATCTCCTGCGCTTTGGTCAGGTGGCTGAGCAATCGGAGAAATTATTGGAGCTCCTGTGTCATTGCCTCAGTCGACTGTTGCCCTGATGCTTCTGTGATATCAACCTTGAACCATTTTGTTCTCTGGTTCCTTAGCTTGATCAATTTAGTCAACCATTTTAGAACTTTGAGAGACACAGGCTCAGCTTTATCTCTTGTTAGCTAGTTGAAGCTGCTCCATTCCTGATTCATGTATGGTGGCTGGGTTTGTGAACGGTTTGACCGGTGGGCTGCGTATTCCCTTTGTCAGTGTACCTTTCGTTGTCAGGCTATGTCAGAAGTTAGGAGTAGTAGATAGCCACCTGTAGAAGGGTCTTGTTGATAGGAATTACCTGCTGGAGACATGATGTTCTCTAATGTTGTGATTCATCTTGTCCCAATTTGCCGAGTAGGGTAATACTGTGCAGTGAAGTAGACTTTCCAGGGTTGTTCTCTTTGGTGTGCTGTGACCCGAGCATGGTTTCAGAGTGCAGAAGAGACCTGGTGAAGTTGATGGTTTCCTAGGACTGTGGAAGTCCGAGGATAATGTTATCCAGCCGGACCATACTGATGTTGGTCTCAGAATTTTTTGAGGATCTCTGCAGCCAGATAACCTCCTAGAGAATTTTTGATGAGATAGGAACCCAGATGTCACTAGTTTTGTTTTTCCATCATTAGGAGTAAGTTTATTGAGCTAAGTAGGACTTGAGCTAGTGGGTTTTCTTCAATAGGTCTGTTACTGGAGATGGGTAGGTTGAGCAAGAATAAATTGCTACTACACTAGGTCTGTTGTATTAATGCGGAAGTTCTGTTCCTCCAATTCTCCTGCCAATCACCCTTGGTTAGTTCATCATCGTTGTTATTCCCAAACCTTTGCGGCAGGACATACTTGTATCGCTTATGATGGGTGGTGGTCATTAGGAGTTAGGAAGTTATGTAAAAAATTTTATCCCAGTTCTTTTGGCTAGGATGAAGAGAGTCAGCTCTATTGTCGCACTTGGGTAATGATTGTGTTGTATGTGAAACCGAACCCTTATTAAACCATCCTCTGCAGCCTATCCAGCTTGGGTGAAGAGCCCTTAGTAAGGTGGTTGATTTGTGTTTGTCCCTTACCTAAGTCTCTTGGTCATGGGTTCTTGCTAACCATTATTGATTGTGCAAACCTGTTATCCTGAAGCCATTCCTTGCGCCGCATCACAGCGAAGAATGTTATCAAAGCCTTTAACCCATCTCTTCACTCAAGTAGGCCTTCCTACAGTGGTGCAGTCAGATCAGGGTTCAATTTTACTCCTGGTTGTTTAATCAGGGTAATGCAAAACCCTGGGAGTTCCGGCAGTTGAGGTCTTCGGCCTATCACACCCAGTCACAGGGGTGGTAGAGATTTCACCAGACACTAAAACTCATGTTGCGCACCTTCTGTCTGGCACTGGGAAGGATTGGGACGAGGAGTTGACCT
>NW_024729026.1:25000-27500 GCF_018991925.1 Homarus americanus | reverse complement strand
TAAGAGGGGAGGAGAAGAGGGAAGAGGAAGTAAGGGGAAATGATGGGAGGGGAAGAGTGGAGAGTTAAGAGAGGAAAGGGAGGAGGGAAAGGAAGAGAGGGTAAAGAAAGGAAGGAAAATGAGGGGAGGTGAAAAAATGGAAATGAAGAAGGGAAAGGAAGAAGAGGGGATGAGGGGAGAGAATAGAGGGAAAGTAAGAGGAGGGGAAGAATGGGAGAGAAAGGAGGGGAGAGGGTAGGGAGAAGAAAGACAATGGGGCGAGAGAGAAGAGGGGGGAAAGGAAATGAAAGAAGGGGAAGAAAGGGAAGGAGAATAGGGAAGGAAGAAGGAGGAGGGGTGTAGGAAGAAGACAAAGGAAAGGATAAGAGGAAAAGAAGGTGAGAGAAGGAAAGGGTCAGAGGGAGAGGAAGGAGGAAAAGGGATGTTGAAGGAAGAGTGTGTGTAGCGTTGATGTTTGTTCTAAGTATACCGTTGGTAATACCAGAACATGTGGCGCTGATTCAGTCACTCCTAACATTCAACGCCATAACAAGAAGCTGTGTGTGTGTGTGTGTGTGTGTGTGTGTGTGTGTGTGTGTGTGTGTGTGTGTGTGTGTGTGTGTGTAATATAACAATGTTTTAGCCGCATCAAGACAGACGTTTGGTGGCAGCTTGGAAGAGTGATCACCTCGGTGCTGAAGATCACTGGTCGATTCACTATTGAAGTTGATCCGTCTTTTGTCGTATTATTATTATTATTATTATTATTATTATTATTATTATTATTATCATTATTAATACTATTATTATTATTATTATTATTATTATTATTACAAGTAATAGTAGTACTGATGTCTGTCCGTCTGCCTGTCTGTCCGTCTGTCTGTCTGTCTGCCTGCCTGTCTGTCTGTCTGTGTGTCTGTCTGTCTATATGTATGTGTGTAAGTCAGACGCCTTCCCACGTTCTCAAGTAAAGGAGAAAAACTTAACATATAATAATCATTTAAAAATCCATCACTTTGCCTCAACATAAATGACCCAAATGAACACATTTTCACGTCCCCAATTAACTAGACAGTCTTACCCCATTTGTGTATCGTAGATTAAATGAACCAATTAGGCGTCATAATTATCGTAAGAATCTTTAAGAATTCTTCTTTGTGTCGTTAGAGAAATGAGTCAGATAGAGGCAACAATTAACATACGATCCTTTGAGAATGCGTCTTTGTGTCGCACCTTAAGTGAGCTTGTTAACCCCCAGTAAAGGTGAAAATTGTGTTATGGTGAGTGAGGGTCCTGGTGTAGGTGATGAGGTGTAAGGTAAGGACTGTCGCTCATTTCTGCTGGGCTTCTTAATCTGTGTG
Organism: Homarus americanus; assembly: GCF_018991925.1. Lineage (NCBI taxonomy): Eukaryota > Metazoa > Arthropoda > Malacostraca > Decapoda > Nephropidae > Homarus > Homarus americanus. Next base: position 26,157 of record NW_024729026.1, on the reverse strand, counting down.
TCGCGTCTTACTGTCACCTGAGACGGTGTGTGTGTGTGTGTGTGTGTGTGTGTGTGTGTGCGCATGAATAATTGTGCTTGTAGTCACATACATGGTCATATATGTTTAAGGACAAATCACACACACATACATACACTTCCACCAAATCTTTCCCACAAACTCACCCTTCCACCATCTCTCCACCACGCCCATCCCACAAACACAGCCCTACAAAACTTACCCACCACACCCCCTCCACCACATCCCTCCCACAAACACACCCCTTCACCATTTCCCCACCACATCCCTCCCGTAAACACATCCCTCCACCACCTCCCCACCACACCCTTACCACACACAACACTCACCGCTTCCATACCAAGGTTCCCACCCAATATGTCTCACTAACCATGGAACGACCACAAACTCTCCATAGAACCTGTGTGAAGAATCCCACACCTCAGTCCCTTCCCTACCTCCCTCCTTCCCTCCTTCACTCCCTCCCTCTTTGTTTCCCTCATAGGATAGCATCCTCCATCCTCCCTCCTTCTCGGCTTGCCCTACTCCCTCCTTCTCTCTTCCACCCTCACAAACTCTCTCTCACTTTCTCTTCTCCATCCCTCTTCTCCATCCCAAAATTCCACCTCACTCCTTCCTCATTCTACCTCCTCTGCTCCTCCCCTCCCCTTACTTTCTCCCTCCCTTCAACCATTCCCCTCCTTCCTTCTCTCTCTCCTTTCATCCTTCCTCTCTCTCCACTATTTTCACCCCCTCCCTCTCTCCTCCTCCTCTCCCTCCTCACTCCCCCTTCTATTTCACTCCCCTTCTCTTCCTTTTCCCTCCAATTCCCTTCCTATCTCCCTCCTTCCAGCCCTTACCCTCCTTCCCTCCCTTCCTCCCTTCTCATTCTCCCACCTCTCTCCCTCCCCTCTCTACCCATTCCCTTCTCTCTCTCTCTCTCCCCTGCTTCCTTCCACCTTCCTCCCAACCCTCCTCTCCTTCCCTCCAACTCTCCTCCCCTGTCTCTCTCCCACAGTTCTTCTATTAGTTCCTGGGAATCTGGACACCCCTAGGCAGCCATGTATTTACGCAGAAAGACATTGTTATAAGGCCAACACTGCCTCCACCTCCCCTACCAAACAGTGGGCCGAAGACTATTGCTGGTTTGTGTGTGTTTG
>NW_024729026.1:12500-17500 GCF_018991925.1 Homarus americanus | reverse complement strand
CTCCTCACTCCCCCTTCTATTTCACTCCCCTTCTCTTCCTTTTCCCTCCAATTCCCTTCCTCTCTCCCTCCTTCCACCCCTTACCCTCCTTCCCTCCCTTCCTCCCTTCTCATTCTCCCACCTCTCTCCCTCCCCTCTCTACCCATTCCCTTCTCTCTCTCTCTCCCTGCCCCAACCCTTCCCACCTTCCTCCAACCCTCCCTCTCTCCTTCCCTCCAACTCTCCTCCCACCTTATGTCTCTCCCACACCGTTCTTCTATTAGTTATGGGAATCTGAACACCTAAACATACGCTTATATTTACGCAGAAAGACGCATTGGCTTCTACCTCGACCAGCAACACTGCCTCCACCTCTACCAAACGGTGGAGCGAAGACTGACCCCAACTGGATTTGTGTGTGTGACCATGTGTGTGTGTGTGTGTGTGTGCGTGCGTGCGTGCGTGCGTGAGTGCGTGCCGTGCGTGTGTGTGTGTGTGTGTGTGTGTGTGTGTGTGTGTGTGTGTTGTAGTCAGTCCAGTCAGTCAGTCAATTAGTCAAGTCAGTCAGTCAGTCAGTCAGTCAGTCAGTCAGTCAGTCAACCAACCAACCAACCAACCAGTGAGTAAAGAGACAGTCTCAGCACAGTCATGATGAAAGGAGATAATCTTCTTCCCTCTCTGCGCCCCTCCCTGTTATCACCTCCTCCCTTATTATCTGGTTCTCTTTTTTTTCTCGCTTATTTTTTCACACTCTTTCGGAAACGGGAGTTGAAAAATGAGAGATTCACAGCACGAGAGACATACACACACACGCAGACTGGGAGACAGACAAACGCGCGGAAATACGCACAGACAAACTGGACTAAAGTGTACTATAAGCTAGGATAATCGCCGACCAATATCTTGTACTGTAATAATAATAATAATTAACGGTTTATTGAAAAAGGTCTGCAGCCCAAAGGCTGAAAATATACATTGGACATTAATGACTTATTACATACATTGGTGGTTTAACAAAAGCCTTCATCAGAGAAAGGTAAAGGAACATACAGTGAACATACAGATTAATGTAGGTGTTGAACAGCAACTCGTAGTGTAGGAACTCCCTCCCAGCTGGTGTTAGGAGGAACTCACGTGGTGTAGTAGTTCCCTCAGATGGTGTTATGAGGGACCTGGCGTGGTGTAGTAATTCCATCGCAGATGGTGTTATGAGGGACCACGTGGTGCAGTAATTCCCTCACAGATGGTGTTATGGGGGACCTCACGTGGTGTAATTACCTCACAGATGGTGTTATGAGGGTCCTCACGTGGTGTAGTAATTCCCTTACAGATGGTGTTATCAGGGACCTGACGTGGTGTGGTAATTCCCTCACAGATGGTGTTATGAGGCGGCCCCACGTGGTGTAGTAATTCCTTCACAGATGGTGTTATGAGGGACCTGACGTGGTGTAGTAATTCCTTCACAGATGGTGTTATGAGGGTCCTCACGTGGTGTAGTAATTCCCTCACAGATGGTGTGATGAGGAACTTGACGTGGTGTAGCAATTCCCTCACATATGGTGTTATGAGGGACATGTGGTGTAGTAATTCCCTCACAGATGGTGTTATGAGGGACCTGACGTGGTGTAGTAATTCCCTCACAGATGGTGTTATGAGGAAGCCTCACGTGGTGTAGTAATTCCTTCACAGATGGTGTTATGAGGGTCCTCACGTGGTGTAGTAATTCCCTCACAGATGGTGTGATGAGGGACTTGACGTGGTGTAGCAATTCCCTCACATATGGTGTTATGAGGGACATGTGGTGTAGTAATTCCCTCACAGATGGTGTTATATGAGTGAGGTTTGGTCCCAGGCCTTCCTATCGTAGACGGATTAACACATCGCTGGTTATCACGGGCCGTTATCACTGGGTACCTAGGACCTCACTGTGTGAAGGTTAACTTGGGTACGACTGTTACTGTTGAGTTGTTCTCACTGACTTAAGCACTGTTCACCACTGTTCACCTCAGTTTAACACTGGTTCCATTCCTTTCCTAAATGAAATTGTAACTTCTGGCGAGAACTTGTTGATATTCCGGTGGGGAGGAGGGTTCAGGGGAAGGGGTTGGTATGGACCAACTTAACAGTTGACCTGGCTGCTCCGAGAGGAGTGCCAGGTACGTCGTGACCCTTCGGTGGTCAAGGGTGTGTGTGTGTGTGTGTGTGTGTGTGTGTGTGTGTGTGTGTGTGTGTGTGTGTGTGTGTGATAAAACAATGTTTCAGCCGTCATCAAGGTAGACGTGTGGTGGCAGCCTGGAGGAGTGATCACCTCGGTGCTGAGGATCACTGGTCGATCCACCTACACCACCCTACGTCTTTTGTCGAATTATTATTATTATTATTATTATTATTAATATTACTATTATTATTATTATTATTATTATTATTATTATTATTATTATTATTATTATTATTATTAATATTACTATTATTATTATTATTATTATTATTATTATTATTATTATTATTATTATTATTAGTGTTAGTAGTAAATAAAATTGATGTCTGCCTGTCTTTCCGTCTGTCTGTCTGTCTGTCTGCCTGTCTTTCCGTCTGTCTGTCTGTCTGTCTGTCTGCCTGCCTGTCTGTCCGTCTGTCTGTCTGTCCTGTCTGTACCTTTCTTTATCCAAAATCTGTCTGTCTGTCTGCCTACCTGTCTGTCTTTCTGTCTGTCCGTCTGTCTGTCTGTCTGTCTGTCTGTCTGTCTATATGTATGTGTGTAAGTCAGACGCCTTCCCACGTTCTCAAGTAAAGGAGAAAAACTTAACATATAATAATCATTTAAAAATCCATCTCTTTGCCTCAACATAAATGACCCAAATGAACACATTTTCACGTCCCCAATTAACTAGACAGTCTTACCCCATTGGTGTATCGTAGATTAAATGAACCAATTAGGCGTCATAATTATCGTAAGAATCTTTGAGAATTCTTCTTTGTGTCGTGAGAGAAATGAGTCAGATAGAGGCAACAATTAACATACGATCCTTTGAGAATGCGTCTTTGTGTCGCACCTTAAGTGAGCTTGTTAGCCCCCAGTAAAGGTGAAAATTGTGTTATGGTGAGTGAGGGTCCTGGTGCAGGTGATGAGGTGTAAAGTGGAACTGTCCTTTCCCATTTTTCTGTTGGGCTAGCAATCTGTGTCTCGCGTCTTCCTGTCACCTGAGACGGTGTGTGTGTGTGTGTGTGTGTGTGTGTGTGTGTGTGTGTGTGTGTGTGTGTGTGTGTATGTGTGTGTGTGTGTGTGTGTGTGTGTGTTCATTTGTTTGTGTGTATTAATTATTTTCACCTTTCATATCTCCACCCCACTCCTCATCCTCTCATCCTCCTCCTCCTCCTCCGCCTCCTCTCTCTCTATCCTCGCCTCCTCTCTTCCTATCCTCTCCTCCTCCCCCTTCTCCTTCTCCTCCTCCTCCTCTCTCCCCATCCTCTCTTCCTCCTTCTCCTTATCTTCCTTCCTTCCTTCCCGTCTTAGTAGGCCGATACCGACAGACTAACTCAAATTAAAGTCAATAGCACCGACATATTATGAGGGGAAGCTATTAACAAGTTCCAAAGTGAAGGAAGTATCAAATTCCCCAACACTCCTTTTACCATCCCCAGCTCCCCCCACAACTCCCCCCACTCCCCTCCCCACAACTCCCCTCCCCAACTCCCCCTCCCCGCTCCCCCCTCACCGCTCCCCTCCTAATGACTCCAGAGTCTTATAAGTTAGTCTTATTTAAGTCAGCAACTATTCTGACGTGGGTCTTGCGTGGGAGTGAGGGAGGAGGAGGAGGAGGAGGAGAGGAGGAAGGAGGAGGAGTCGAGAAAGGAGTAAGAGGGAGGAGTGAAAGAATAAGTTGAGAAGAGAAGGTGCGGGAAGGAAGGAGGTGGGGAGGAGAAGAGGAAAGAGAAGTAAGGGGAAATGAGGAGGGAAGAGAGGGAGGAGATTAAGAGGATAGGGAGGGAGAGGAGAAAGGAAGGAGGTAAAGAAAGGAAGGAAAATGAGGAGAGGTGAAAAAATGGAAAGGAAGAAGGAAGAGAGGGAGAGAATAGAGAAAGAAGAAATAAGAAGGAGGGAAGAATGGGGAGAAAGGAGGGAGAGGTGAGGAGAAAGAAAGACAATGGGGCGAGAGAAGAGAAAGGAAATGAAAGAAGGGAAGAAAGGGAAGGAGAATAGGGAAGGAAGAAGGAGGGAGGGTGTAGGGAAGGAAGAAGACAAGGGAAGGATAAAGAGGAAAGAAGGTGAGAGAAGGAAAGGGTCAGAGGTAGAGAAGGAGAGAAAAGGGGATGTTGAAGAAGGGAAGAGTGTGTGTAGCGTTGATGTTTGTTCTAAGTGTACGTTGGTGATGCACCAGGACATGGCTGATTCAGTCCTCCTAACATTCCAGCATACATAACAAGCTGTGTGTGTGTGTGTGTGTGTGTGTGTGTGTGTGTGTGTGTGTGTGTGTGTGTGTGTGTGTGTGTGATATAACAATGTTTTAGCTGCATCAAGACAGACGTTTGGTGGCAGCTTGGAAGAGTGATCACCTCGGTGCTGAAGATCACTGGTCGATTCACTATTGAAGTTGATCCGTCTTTTGTCGTATTATTATTATTATTATTATTATTATTATTATTATTATTATTATTATTATTAATACTATTATTATTATTATTATTATTATTATTATTATTATTATTATTATTATTACAAGTAATAGTAGTACTGATGTCTGTCTGTCTTTCTGTCTGTCTGTCTGTCTGTCTGTCTGTCTGTCTGTCTGTCTGTCTATATGTATGTGTGTAAGTCAGACGCCTTCCCACGTTCTCAAGTAAAGGAGAAAACTTAACATATAATAATCATTTAAAAATCCATCACTTTGCCTCAACATAAATGACCCAAATGAACACATTTTCACGTCCCCAATTAATTAGACAGTCTTACCCCATTGGTGTATCGTAGATTAAATGAACCAATTAGGCGTCATAATTATCGTAAGAATCTTTAAGAATTC
>NW_024729026.1:0-10000 GCF_018991925.1 Homarus americanus | reverse complement strand
CACCCTTCCACCATCTCTCCACCACGCCCATCCCACAAACACAGCCCTACAAAACTTACCCACCACACCCCCTCCACCACATCCCTCCCACAAACACACCCCTTCACCATTTCCCCACCACATCCCTCCCGTAAACACATCCCTCCACCACCTCCCCACCACACCCTTACCACACACAACACTCACCGCTTCCATACCAAGGTTCCCACCCAATATGTCTCACTAACCATGGAACGACCACAAACTCTCCATAGAACCTGTGTGAAGAATCCCACACCTCAGTCCCTTCCCTACCTCCCTCCTTCCCTCCTTCACTCCCTCCCTCTTTGTTTCCCTCATAGGATAGCATCCTCCATCCTCCCTCCTTCTCGGCTTGCCCTACTCCCTCCTTCTCTCTTCCACCCTCACAAACTCTCTCTCACTTTCTCTTCTCCATCCCAAAATTCCACCTCACTCCTTCCTCATTCTACCTCCTCTGCTCCTCCCCTCCCCTTACTTTCTCCCTCCCTTCAACCATTCCCCTCCTTCCTTCTCTCTCTCCTTTCATCCTTCCTCTCTCTCCACTATTTTCACCCCCTCCCTCTCTCCTCCTCCTCTCCCTTCTCACTCCCCTTCTCTTCCTTTTCCCTCCAATTCCCTTCCTCTCTCCCTCCTTCCAGCCCTTACCCTCCTTCCCTCCCTTCCTCCCTTCTCATTCTCCCACCTCTCTCCCTCCCCTCTCTACCCATTCCCTTCTCTCTCTCTCTCCCTGCCCCAACCCTTCCCACCTTCCTCCAACCCTCCCTCTCTCCTTCCCTCCAACTCTCCTCCCACCTTATGTCTCTCCCACACCGTTCTTCTATTAGTTATGGGAATCTGAACACCTAAACATACGCTTATATTTACGCAGAAAGACGCATTGGCTTCTACCTCGACCAGCAACACTGCCTCCACCTCTACCAAACGGTGGAGCGAAGACTATTTGCTAGTTGGTGGGTGTGTGTGTGTGTGTGTGTGTGTGTGTGTGTGTGTGTGTGTGTGTGTATGATATAACAATGTTTCAGCCGTCATCAAGGTAGACGTGTGGTGGCAGCCTGGAGGAGTGATCACCTCGGTGCTGAGGATCACTGGTCGATCCACCTACACCACCCTTCGTCTTTTGTCGATTTATTATTATTATTATTATTATTATTATTATTATTACTATTATTATTATTATTATTACTATTACTATTATAATTATTATTATTTTTATTATTATTATTATTATTATTATTATTATTATTATTATTATTATTATTATTATTATTATTATTACTATTATTATTATTATTTTTACTATTATTATTATCATTAGTAGTGTTAGTAGTAGTAGAAGTACTGATGTCTGCCTGTCTGTCCGTCTGTCTGTCTGTCCGTCTGTCTGTCTGTCTGTCTGTCTGCCTACCTGTCTGTCTTTCTGTCTGTCTGTCTATATGTATGTGTGTAAGTCAGACGCCTTCCCACGTTCTCAAGTAAAGGAGAAAAACTTAACATATAATAATCATTTATAAATCCATCTCTTTGCCTCAACATAAATGACCCAAATGAACACATTTTCACGTCCCCAATTAACTAGACAGTCTTACCCCATTTGTGTATCGTAGATTAAATGAACCAATTAGGCGTCATAATTATCGTAAGAATCTTTGAGAATTCTTCTTTGTGTCGTAAGAGAAATGAGTCAGATAGAGGCAACAATTAACATACGATCCTTTGAGAATGCGTCTTTGTGTCGCACCTTAAGTGAGCTTGTTAGCCCCCAGTAAAGGTAAAAATTGTGTTATGGTGAGTGAGGGTCCTGGTGCAGGTGATGAGGTGTAAGGTAAGGACTGTCGCTCATTTCTGTTGGGCTTCTTAATCTGTGTGTCGCGTCTTACTGTCACCTGAGACGGTGTGTGTGTGTGTGTGTGTGTGTGTGTGTGTGTGTGTGTGTGTGTGTGTGTGTGTGTGTGTGTGTGTGTGTGAACGCATGAATAATTGTGCTTGTAGTCACATACATGGTCATATATGTTTAAGGACAAATCACACACACATACATACACTTCCACCAAATCCTTCCCACAAACTCACCCTTCCACCATCTCTCCACCACTTGCATCCCACAAGCACAGCCCTACAAAACTTCCCCCACCCCGCCCCCTCCACCCATCCCTCCCACAAACACCCTTCACCATTTCACACATCCCTCCCGTAAACACATCCCCTCCCACCACCTCCCCACACACCCTTACCACACAACACTCACCACTTCCCATCACCAGGTTCCCACCCAATATGTCTCCTGCTCATGGAACGACCACAAACTCTCCACATAGAACCTGTGTGAAGAATCCCACACCTCAGTCCCTTCCCTACCTCCTCCTTCCCTCCTTCACTCCCCTCCCTCTGTTTCCCTCTTGGGATAGCATCCTCCATCCTCCCTCCCTTCTCAGCTTGCCCTACTCCCTCCTTCTTCTCTCTTCCACCCTCACAAACTCTCTCTCCCTTTCTCTTCTCCATCCCAAAATTCCCACCTCACTCCCTTCCTCATTCTACCTCCTCTGTCTCCCCTTACTTTCTCCCTCCCTTCAACCATTCCCCTCCTTCCTTCTCTCTCTCCTTTCATCCTTCCTCTCTCTCCACTATTTTCACCCCCTCCCTCTCTCCTCCTCCTCTCCCTCCTCACTCCCCCTTCTATTTCACTCCCCTTCTCTTCCTTTTCCCTCCAATTCCCTTCCTCTCTCCCTCCTTCCACCCCTTACCCTCCTTCCCTCCCTTCCTCCCTTCTCATTCTCCCACCTCTCTCCCTCCCCTCTCTACCCATTCCCTTCTCTCTCTCTCTCCCTGCCCCAACCCTTCCCACCTTCCTCCAACCCTCCCTCTCTCCTTCCCTCCAACTCTCCTCCCACCTTATGTCTCTCCCACACCGTTCTTCTATTAGTTATGGGAATCTGAACACCTAAACATACGCTTATATTTACGCAGAAAGACGCATTGGCTTCTACCTCGACCAGCAACACTGCCTCCACCTCTACCAAACGGTGGAGCGAAGACTATTTGCTAGTTTGTGTGTGTGTGTGTGTGTGTGTGTGTGTGTGTGTGTGTGTGTGGTGTAGTGTGTGTGTGTGTGTGAGTGTGTGTGTGTGTGTGTGTGTGTGTGTGTGTGTGTGTGTGTGTGTGTGTGTGTGTGTGTGTTAGTCAGTCAGTCAGTCAGTCAGTCAGTCAGTCAGTCAGTCAGTCAGTCAACCAACCAACCAACCAACCAGTGAGTAAAGAGACAGTCTCAGCACAGTCATGATGAAAGGAGATAATCTTCTTCCCTCTCTGCGCCCCTCCCTGTTATCACCTCCTCCCTTATTATCTGGTTCTCTTTTTTTTCTCGCTTATTTTTTCACACTCTTTCGGAAACGGGAGTTGAAAAATGAGAGATTCACAGCACGAGAGACATACACACACACGCAGACTGGGAGACAGACAAACGCGCGGAAATACGCACAGACAAACTGGACTAAAGTGTACTATAAGCTAGGATAATCGCCGACCAATATCTTGTACTGTAATAATAATAATAATTAACGGTTTATTGAAAAAGGTCTGCAGCCCAAAGGCTGAAAATATACATTGGACATTAATGACTTATTACATACATTGGTGGTTTAACAAAAGCCTTCATCAGAGAAAGGTAAAGGAACATACAGTGAACATACAGATTAATGTAGGTGTTGAACAGCAACTCGTAGTGTAGGAACTCCCTCCCAGCTGGTGTTAGGAGGAACTCACGTGGTGTAGTAGTTCCCTCAGATGGTGTTATGAGGGACCTGGCGTGGCGTAGTAATTCCATCGCAGATGGTGTTATGAGGGACCACGTGGTGCAGTAATTCCCTCACAGATGGTGTTATGGGGGACCTCACGTGGTGTAATTACCTCACAGATGGTGTTATGAGGGTCCTCACGTGGTGTAGTAATTCCCTTACAGATGGTGTTATCAGGGACCTGACGTGGTGTGGTAATTCCCTCACAGATGGTGTTATGAGGCGGCCCCACGTGGTGTAGTAATTCCTTCACAGATGGTGTTATGAGGGACCTGACGTGGTGTAGTAATTCCTTCACAGATGGTGTTATGAGGGTCCTCACGTGGTGTAGTAATTCCCTCACAGATGGTGTGATGAGGAACTTGACGTGGTGTAGCAATTCCCTCACATATGGTGTTATGAGGGACATGTGGTGTAGTAATTCCCTCACAGATGGTGTTATGAGGGACCTGACGTGGTGTAGTAATTCCCTCACAGATGGTGTTATGAGGAAGCCTCACGTGGTGTAGTAATTCCTTCACAGATGGTGTTATGAGGGTCCTCACGTGGTGTAGTAATTCCCTCACAGATGGTGTGATGAGGGACTTGACGTGGTGTAGCAATTCCCTCACATATGGTGTTATGAGGGACATGTGGTGTAGTAATTCCCTCACAGATGGTGTTATATGAGTGAGGTTTGGTCCCAGGCCTTCCTATCGTAGACGGATTAACACATCGCTGGTTATCACGGGCCGTTATCACTGGGTACCTAGGACCTCACTGTGTGAAGGTTAACTTGGGTACGACTGTTACTGTTGAGTTGTTCTCACTGACCTAAGCACTGTTCACCACTGTTCACCTCAGTTTAACACTGGTTCCATTCCTTTCCTAAATGAAATTGTAACTTCTGGCGAGAACTTGTTGATATTCCGGTGGGGAGGAGGGTTCAGGGGAAGGGGTTGGTATGGACCAACTTAACAGTTGACCTGGCTGCTCCGAGAGGAGCGCCAGGTACGTCGTGACCCTTCGGTGGTCAAGGGTGTGTGTGTGTGTGTGTGTGTGTGTGTGTGTGTGTGTGTGATATAACAATGTTTCAGCCGTCATCAAGGTAGACGTGTGGTGGCAGCCTGGAGGAGTGATCACCTCGGTGCTGAGGATCACTGGTCGATCCACCTACACCACCCTTCGTCTTTTGTCGATTTATTATTATTATTATTATTATTATTATTATTATTACTATTATTATTATTATTATTACTATTACTATTATAATTATTATTATTTTTATTATTATTATTATTATTATTATTATTATTATTATTATTATTATTATTATTATTATTATTATTACTATTATTATTATTATTTTTACTATTATTATTATCATTAGTAGTGTTAGTAGTAGTAGAAGTACTGATGTCTGCCTGTCTGTCCGTCTGTCTGTCTGTCCGTCTGTCTGTCTGTCTGTCTGTCTGCCTACCTGTCTGTCTGCCTGCCTGTCTGTCGTCTGTCTGTCTGTCTGTCTGCCTGTCTGTCCGTCTGTCTGTCTGTCCGTCTGTCTGTCTGTCTGTCTGTCTGCCTACCTGTCTGTCTTTCTGTCTGTCTGTCTATATGTATGTGTGTAAGTCAGACGCCTTCCCACGTTCTCAAGTAAAGGAGAAAAACTTAACATATAATAATCATTTATAAATCCATCTCTTTGCCTCAACATAAATGACCCAAATGAACACATTTTCACGTCCCCAATTAACTAGACAGTCTTACCCCATTTGTGTATCGTAGATTAAATGAACCAATTAGGCGTCATAATTATCGTAAGAATCTTTGAGAATTCTTCTTTGTGTCGTAAGAGAAATGAGTCAGATAGAGGCAACAATTAACATACGATCCTTTGAGAATGCGTCTTTGTGTCGCACCTTAAGTGAGCTTGTTAGCCCCCAGTAAAGGTAAAAATTGTGTTATGGTGAGTGAGGGTCCTGGTGCAGGTGATGAGGTGTAAGTCTGTGTCCTTCATCCTTGTCACCACAGGATGGGTGTGTGTGTGTGTGTGTGTGTGTGTGTGTGTGTGTGTGTGTGTGTGTGTGTGTGTGTATGTGTGTGTGTGTGTGTGTGTGTGTGTGTTCATTTGTTTGTGTGTATTAATTATTTTCACCTTTCATATCTCCACCCCACTCCTCATCCTCTCATCCTCCTCCTCCTCCTCCGCCTCCTCTCTCTCTATCCTCGCCTCCTCTCTTCCTATCCTCTCCTCCTCCCCCTTCTCCTTCTCCTCCTCCTCCTCTCTCCCCATCCTCTCTTCCTCCTTCTCCTTATCTTCCTTCCTTCCTTCCCGTCTTAGTAGGCCGATACCGACAGACTAACTCAAATTAAAGTCAATAGCACCGACATATTATGAGGGGAAGCTATTAACAAGTTCCAAAGTGAAGGAAGTATCAAATTCCCCAACACTCCTTTTACCATCCCCACAACTCCCCCCTACTCCCCAACTCCCCCTCCCCAACTCCCCCCTCCCCCAACTCCCCCCCTCCCCAACTCCCCCCTCCCCCCAGCTCCCCCCTCCCCTATTGACTCAGGTCTTATAAGTTGAGTCTTATTTAAAAATTCATGCTATTCTGACGATGGAGTCTTGCGTGGGGAGTGAGGAGGGAGAGGAGGAGGAGGAGGAGGGAGGAGGAGGAGGTCGAGAAGAGGGTAAGAGGAGGGAGTGAGAAGAATAAGTTGGGGGGTGCAGGAGAGGGAGAATTAAGGAGGGAGGGAGGGAGGACAGAAATGAGGGGGGAGGGAAGAGAGGAGAGTTAAGAGAGGAAAGGGAGGAGGGAAAGGAAGAGAGGGTAAAGAAAGAAAGGAAAATGAGGGGAGGTGAAAAAATGGAAAGGAAGAAGAGGGGATGAGGGGAGAGAATAGAGGGAAAATAAGAGGAGGGGAAGAATGGGAGAGAAAGGAGGGGAGAGGGTAGGGAGAAGAAAGACAATGGGGCGAGAGAGAAGAGGGGGGAAAGGAAATGCAAGAAGGGGAAGAAAGGGAAGGAGAATAGGGAAGGATGAAGGAGGAGGGGTGTAGGAAGAAGACAAAGGAAAGGATAAGAGGAACAGAAGGTGAGAGACGGAAAAGGTCAGAGGTAGAGGAAGGAGGAAAAGGGATGTTGAAGGAAGAGTGTGTGTAGCGTTGATGTTTGTTCTAAATATACCGTTGGTGATACCAGAACATGTGGCGCTGATTCAGTCACTCCTAACATTCAACGCCATAACAAGAAGCTGTGTGTGTGTGTGTGTGTGTGTGTGTGTGTGTGTGTGTGTGTGTGTGTGTGTGTGTGTGTGTGTGATATAACAATGTTTTAGCTGCATCAAGACAGACGTTTGGTGGCAGCTTGGAAGAGTGATCACCTCGGTGCTGAAGATCACTGGTCGATTCACTATTGAAGTTGATCCGTCTTTTGTCGTATTATTATTATTATTATTATTATTATTATTATTATTATTATTATTATTATTAATACTATTATTATTATTATTATTATTATTATTATTATTATTATTATTATTATTACAAGTAATAGTAGTACTGATGTCTGTCTGTCTTTCTGTCTGTCTGTCTGTCTGTCTGTCTGTCTGTCTGTCTGTCTGTCTATATGTATGTGTGTAAGTCAGACGCCTTCCCACGTTCTCAAGTAAAGGAGAAAACTTAACATATAATAATCATTTAAAAATCCATCACTTTGCCTCAACATAAATGACCCAAATGAACACATTTTCACGTCCCCAATTAATTAGACAGTCTTACCCCATTGGTGTATCGTAGATTAAATGAACCAATTAGGCGTCATAATTATCGTAAGAATCTTTAAGAATTCTTCTTTGTGTCGTTAGAGAAATGAGTCAGATAGAGGCAACAATTAACATACGATCCTTTGAGAATGCGTCTTTGTGTCGCACCTTAAGTGAGCTTGTTAACCCCCAGTAAAGGTGAAAATTGTGTTATGGTGAGTGAGGGTCCTGGTGCAGGTGATGAGGTGTAAGGTAAGGACTGTCACTCATTTCTGTTGGGCTTCTTAATCTGTGTGTCGCGTCTTACTGTCACCTGAGACGGTGTGTGTGTGTGTGTGTGTGTGTGTGTGTGTGTGTGTGTGTGTGTGTGTGTGTGTGTGTGTGTGAACGCATGAATAATTGTGCTTGTAGTCACATACATGGTCATATATGTTTAAGGACAAATCACACACACATACATACACTTCCACCAAATCCTTCCCACAAACTCACCCTTCCACCATCTCTCCACCACGCCCATCCTACAAACACAGCCCTACAAAACTTCCCCACCACACCCCCTCCACCACATCCCTCCCACAAACACACCCCTTCACCATTTCCCCACCACATCCCTCCCGTAAACACATCCCTCCACCACCTCCCCACCACACCCTTACCACACACAACACTCACCGCTTCCATCACCAAGGTTCCCACCCAATATGTCTCACTAACCATGGAACGACCACAAACTCTCCATAGAACCTGTGTGAAGAATCCCACACCTCAGTCCCTTCCCTACCTCCCTCCTTCCCTCCTTCACTCCCTCCCTCTTTGTTTCCCTCATAGGATAGCATCCTCCATCCTCCCTCCTTCTCGGCTTGCCCTACTCCCTCCTTCTCTCTTCCACCCTCACAAACTCTCTCTCACTTTCTCTTCTCCATCCCAAAATTCCACCTCACTCCTTCCTCATTCTACCTCCTCTGCTCCTCCCCTCCCCTTACTTTCTCCCTCCCTTCAACCATTCCCCTCCTTCCTTCTCTCTCTCCTTTCATCCTTCCTCTCTCTCCACTATTTTCACCCCCTCCCTCTCTCCTCCTCCTCTCCCTTCTCACTCCCCTTCTCTTCCTTTTCCCTCCAATTCCCTTCCTCTCTCCCTCCTTCCAGCCCTTACCCTCCTTCCCTCCCTTCCTCCCTTCTCATTCTCCCACCTCTCTCCCTCCCCTCTCTACCCATTCCCTTCTCTCTCTCTCTCCCTGCCCCAACCCTTCCCACCTTCCTCCAACCCTCCCTCTCTCCTTCCCTCCAACTCTCCTCCCACCTTATGTCTCTCCCACACCGTTCTTCTATTAGTTATGGGAATCTGAACACCTAAACATACGCTTATATTTACGCAGAAAGACGCATTGGCTTCTACCTCGACCAGCAACACTGCCTCCACCTCTACCAAACGGTGGAGCGAAGACTATTTGCTAGTTTGTGTGTGTGTGTGTGTTAGTCAGTCAGTCAGTCAGTCAGTCAGTCAGTCAGTCAGTCAGTCAGTCAGTCAACCAACCAACCAACCAACCAGTGAGTAAGGAGACAGTCTCAGCACAGTCATGATGAAAGGAGATAATCTTCTTCCCTCTCTGCGCCCCTCCCTGTTATCACCTCCTCCCTTATTATCTGGTTCTCTTTTTTTTCTCGCTTATTTTTTCACACTCTTTCGGAAACGGGAGTTGAAAAATGAGAGATTCACAGCACGAGAGACATACACACACACGCAGACTGGGAGACAGACAAACGCGCGGAAATACGCACAGACAAACTGGACTAAAGTGTACTACAAGCTAGGATAATCGCCGACCAATATCTTGTACTGTAATAATAATAATAATTAACGGTTTATTGAAAAAGTTCTGCAGCCAAAAGGCTGAAAATATACATTGGACATAAATGACTTATTACATACATTGGTGGTTTAACAAAAGCCTTCATCAGAGAAAGGTAAAGGAACATACAGTGAACATACAGATTAATGTAGGTGTTGAACAGCAAACTCGTAGTGTAGTAACTCCCTCCCAGATGGTGTTAGGAGGAACTCACGTGGTGTAGTAGTTCCTCAGATGGTGTTATGAGGACCTGGCGTAGCACGTAGTAATTCCATCGCAGATGGTGTATGAGGGACCACGTGGTGTAGTAATTCCCTCACAGATGGTGTTATGGGGGACCTCACATGGTATAATTACCTCACAGATGGCGTTATGAGGGTCCTCACGTGGTTTAGTAATTCCCTCACAGATGGTGTTATTCGGGACCCGACGTGGTGTGGTAATTCCCTCACAGATGGTGTTATGAGGGACCTGACGTGGTGTAGTAATTCCGTCACAGATGGTGTTATGAGGGGGCCTCACGTGGTGTAGTAATTCCTTCACAGATGGTGTTATGAGGGTCCTCACGTGGTGTAGCAATTCCCTCACAGAT
>NW_024729025.1:0-10098 GCF_018991925.1 Homarus americanus | reverse complement strand
ATTCCCAGGTACATCTCCGACACTCCCATGTACACCTCTGGCACTACCAGGTACACCTCCGATATTCCCAAGTTACACCTCCGATGCTCCCAGGTACACCTTTGATACTCCCAGGTACTCCCCTGACACTCCCTGGTACACCTCTGACACTCCCATGTACACCTATGACACTCCCAGTTACACCTCCAATACTCCCATGTACACCTCCGATACTCCTAGGTACCCCTCAGACACTCCCTGGTTCACCTCTGGTACTCCCTGGTTCACCTCTGACACTCCCAGATACACCTCTGACACTCCCAGGTACACTTCTGACACTGCCAGGTACACCTCTTACACTCCCTGGTTCTCCCCTGACACTCCCAGGTACACGTCAGACACTCCCAGGTACACCTCAGAAACTCCCAGGTACATCTCTGACACTGCCAGGTACACCCCTGACACTCCCAGGTACACCACTGTCACTCCCAGGTACACCTCTGACACTCCTAGGTACACCCCAGACACTCCCAAATACACCTCTGACATTCCCAGGTACTCCTCTGACACTCCCAGGAACCCCTGAGACACTCAGAGGTACACCCCTGACACTCCCAGGTACACCTCTGACACTCCCAGGTACACCTCTGATACTCCCAGGTACACCTTTGACACTCCCAGGTACTCCACTGACATTCCCTGGTACACCTCTGACACTACCTGGTACCCCTCCGACACTCCCAGGTACACCTCTCACACTGCCAGGTACACCGCTGACACTGCCAGGTACACCTCTGACACTCCCAGGCACACCACTGACACTCCCAGGTACACCTCTGGCCTCCCAGGTACACCTCTGACACTCCCAGGTACACCTCTGACTCTCCCAGGTACACCTCAGACACTGCCAGGTATTCCTGAGACACTCCCAGGTACACCTCAGACACTCCAACGTGCACCTCTGACACTCCCAAGTGCACCTCGGACACTCCCAGGCACACCTCTGAAACTCCCAGGTACATCTCAGGCACTCCTAGGTACACCGCTGACACTCCCAGGTACACCTCTGACACTCCCAAGTACTCCACTGACATTCCTGGTACACCCACTCTGGCTTGCTCCAGGTACACCTCTGACACTCCCAGGTACTCCACTGACACTCCCTAGCACACCTCTGATACTCCCAGGTACACCTCTGACATTCCCAGGTACACCTCTGACACTCCCAGGTACACCTCTGACACTCCCAGTTACACCTCCGACACTCCCAGTTGCACCCCTCACACTCCCAGGTACACCCCTGACACTCCTAGATACACCTCTGATACTCCCAGGTACACCTCTGACACTTCCAGGTACACCTCTGGCACTCCCAGGTACACGAGTGACACTCCCAGGTACACCTTTGACACTCCCAGGTACACCTTTGACACTCCCAGGTACACCACTGACACTACCAGGTGAGGTCAGGTCTGGACTTTTTCAGAAACTATCTGGGAAAGTCATCAGGTGGGGCCATGTGTATATTGGGAGAGCAACCGTGAGAGTTACCCTGCACTTGACCCCCCTAATGTCGGGTCAGACTGGCCTTCTTACATGTTTGTTGTGGTGACATGTCACATGGGAGGGGAGCCTGGCTGATTTAAACACCTTGGTCAACCGCAGAGTTACCCTATACTTTTGACCTCCCTAATGTCGGGTCAAGTCTGGCTTTCCTTGAGATGTAAGCTGTGGTCTGACAACCCATCACTACACCTCCCGCCAAGACCAAAGCTTTCATGCTCAGAGAACTGATGATACATTTAAAGTAGACAGTAACATCATGTGCAGTATCTAATATAGTCCCTGAGGCGATAATGCATCCTTACATTTTACAAATTATAACCCTAGAGATGTATGTTTTTCTACTGGCATAGTTTGATCTGACAAAGCTTACTATACCTCCCGCCAAGATTAAAGCTTCTATGACAGGAGAAAAAAAATAAAATACATACACAGTAAGTGAACATAGAGTGATCTAAAGATCCTTCATATCTAGCATAATGTCCGAGGCAAACTTGCAAATCACATTTTACAAACAAAATCAGGTGTTACATTGCCTAACCAGGCCGTGTCAAAATTATAATTCATCTCAGTCAGTAAATGGCTACAACATTGTGTTTGGTAATACAAAACATTGATCAAATGAACTCATAGAAAAAGTGACTAATCTTTTAAAAAAACATTCTTTGTAGTGCATGTTAACAAAAATCAGAGAATTAAATACAAAATACAAAATGCTCCTACTTCACATGTTAGGGTGTTATATCTTTTTATTACACATCAGCAACATCAACAACATCAGTACATTTGTTGGGTTCAGCATGGCTCAGGTCCTCCATCCAGCTGGTATCTGAAAATAAGGAATGCCGACAGCACAACAACGGTAGTCGGTTGGTCCTTCTGATGATCCACCTTGTCATCGTCGACTTTCTTCTGATGTCAGCACAGCGTCTTCTGTCTTCACATAGCACGTTTTTCTTTCTTCAATGCCGCACTTTGTAGGTCGTGTCACCACATCTGACTTCTTCTCACTTCCTCCTGGTTTCTATAATATTCCAGATGATTTTTCTGTTCACCTGCGCTTCCTCTACGTTTAGAGCATTTTCATATTCCAGATGAATTTTCTGTTCATCTGCGTTTCTTTATACATCTTCATTTTCATATTCCAGACGATTTTTCTGTTCATCTGCGTTTCTTTATACATCTTCGTTTTCCGTCATATTCCAGATGAATTTTTCTGCTCCATCTGTATTTCTTCTCTGCAACATCATCATTTTCAACATATTCCAGACGATTTTCTGTTCATCTGCCGTCGGCCCCCTCCGGCCGGGATGAAAGCCGGTCCACTGCTTGGGCTGTCGTCTCCTTAGATGACTGTAAGGCAGGTTCCGCGGACCAGGGCTCGCCCTCCGTACGTGAGTGTCGGCGAGACCAAAGACCGTCCTGTCTTACACCTTCCACAGTGGTGAATCCCTCCCTGGCTGGGCTCACCAGGGTTCGTTGTGTGGCACTTCATTCCACACTCCTTAACTTCCTAGTAGAAAAATATAAACTCTTCTTAATCCTAGACCAGGTAGGACTTGAAAGAAGTGGGGGTGGTGCGTGGCGGGTGTGGTGCTGCATTCCTCACGCTGCATTCCTCACGCTGCTACTTCTCTTCTTATATGTGCTGTGGTCGGATTCCGGCTAGCCATGGGGCGGTACTGTGTGTGATATTTGCCAGAGAAACAATCCTAAAGGGATGATACATTGAATATTATTTATCACTACGCGTCAAAGAGTACATTACAAATCATACTAGCATAAAAACACACTGAGTGAAGCTCTGTAATTATCGCAATATTAAGTAACACTAACCACCAATTTCGAAGCCTAACTCACAGGACAAAACATATGGGGATTGGTGGTCACACGGGCGGGGCGAGAAACATTCGGGCATGATGCGCGCCTGGTGGGGTGAGGTGTAGAGTGGCGTAATCGGGACGGGGCGCGGCTGCGGGGCGCGGCTGGCCAGGCCGGCGCGGCGCGGGGCGGGGTGGGGCGAGGCATGGCGGGTGAGGTGGGGGGAGCCGGGGCGTGGTTGATCGGGCCAGGTCGGGGTTTTGCGGGGCACGGAACGGCGGGGCGGAGCAGGGCGGGGCAGGGATGGGAGGAAGGGTAAGGAGGGTGAGGTGAGGATTAGGACAGGGAGGAGGATGTAGGTTAAAAGACATGTTAAGTTATAACAGTTAGTACAGACACCGCTTTCATAACTGAAACAATTTCTACGTTCAACACTGACCAACACTCAAACTGCACTTGGGCTACTGAGAATGTCACAGATCGCGGGGGACACTGAGAAATCACGTTAAGCACTGAACATATTTCTAGAAAAAATTCGCGCATACCACGACGAGAGACATTTACTTGAGCTGTAACGGTGACACACTAGGACACTTTTCACGCTACGACGCTACGACACAGGAATTATTTATTACACAATTGTAGACAAACTTAGACTGAATCAAATGAAGGATGAAACGAGCCAGGTGTTATGGCTAACTGAGGGAAGGCGTGAGTTTACGTTAAGTTCTCTGCTACCATTATAATAACTAAGCGAGGGAGGCGTGAATTACATATATAGTTCGCTGTCACCTATAACAAGAGACAAGGAGGGCGTGAGTTACATATAGTACGCTGCCGCCAATATAATGAAACTAATCTCACAAGAAGAAGATTACATATAGGTAGAATATTGATAGTATAAGAGTATAAAGAGAGGAAGATTTTGGTAGCGTGGCCGTGATATATATTTACACTGTCAGTACACTTATCGTATCTTATACGTCAATACACATCTATTACGTTCTTAAAGGCGACTTCTCAAACACTGCTTCGTTACAACTCTTTATTAATTACGAACATGACATGGACACATTAATAACACCTTCTATTGAAGTTACTAGGATATTATATTACGTTACTAGACGCTCTGACTCTCGGACACGAATATGAAATGAATACACTTCCCACATAAGTAACTCATCCCGTGGAAAGCTCTGACGAACACTCACGTGACCTAGGGAAGACCTAGCAGGGAGACTGCTTAGCTGGAACACTGGTGTCGGGAGGGCGACTGCTTAGCTGGGACACTGGTGTCGGGAGGGCGACTGCTTAGCGGGGACACTGGTGTCGGGAGGGCGACTGCTTAGCTGGGACACCGGAGGGAAGTCTCGGTCCTGACCGGAGGCGACTTGCCTCCGGCCTCTGACTTCGGCTCGAGCAGGCCTGGTGGTGTCGTAGCTGGCCACCTTGTTACAAGACAACTACTTCACTGCGAATCCCGAGGGAGGACCAGGACGTCCTATATATTGGGATGCGAGCCGTCAGGTTCAGCTGGCCGGGGGGGCGGGGGGGGGCGGCGAAGGGTCTCCTTACATTTGACCCCGCAAATGTGCGGTCAGGCCTGGACTTTTTCAGAACTATCTGGGAAAGTCATCAGGTGGGGCCGTGTGTATATTGGGAGAGCAACCGTGAGAGTTACTTGACCCCCCTAATGTCGGGTCAGACTGGCCTTCTTACATGTTTGTTGTGGTGACATGTCACATGGGAGGGGAGCCTGGCTGATTTAAACACCTTGGTCAACCGCAGAGTTACCCTATACTTTTGACCTCCCTAATGTCGGGTCAAGTCTGGCTTTCCTTGCGATGTAAGCTGTGGTCTGACAACCCATCACTACACCTCCCGCCAAGACCAAAGCTTTCATGCTCAGAGAACTGATGATACATTTAAAGTAGACAGTAACATCATGTGCAGTATCTAATATAGTCCCTGAGGCGATAATGCATCCTTACATTTTACAAATTATAACCCTAGAGATGCATGTTTTTCTACTGGCATAGTTTGATCTGACAAAGCTTACTATACTAGGTACACCTCTGATACTCCCAGGTACACCTCTGACACTTCCAGGTACACCTCTGACACTCCCAGGTACATGAGTGACACTCCCAGGTACACCTTTGACACTCCCAGGTACACCACTGACACTACCAGGAACACCTCTGACTCTCCCAGGTACTCCTTTGACGCTCCCAGGTACTCCTCTGACACTCCCAGGCACACCTCTGACACTCCCAGGTACACCTCTGACACTCCCCAGGCACACCTCTGACACCCCAGGTACACCCACACTCCCATGTACACCCCACACCCCCAAGTACACCTCCGATACCCCAGGTACACCTCCCATACTCCCACGCGACACCTCCCATACTCCCCACGCACACCCTCAGACACCCCCTGGTTCACCTCTGACACCCCAGGCACACCCTGACACTCAAGCAGGCACACTTCTGACTCCCAGGCACACCTCTACACTCACTGGTTCTCCCCTGACACTCCCCAGGCACACCTCAGACACCCCCTGGCACACCAGACACTCCCCAGGCACATCTCTGACACTGCCAGGTACACCCCTGACACTCCCCAGGCACACTTCTTACACTCCCCTGGCACACCCCTGACACTCCCAAGTATACCTCTGACACTCCCAGGTACTCCACTGACACTCCCAGGTATTCCTCTGACACTCCCTGGTACACCTCCGACACTCCCAGGTACAGCTCATACACTTCCAGGTACACCTCATACACTCTCTGGTACATCTCAGACACTCCCAGGTACACCTCTGACATTCCCAGGTATACCTCTGACACTCCCAGGTACACCGCTGACACTCCTTGGATCACCTCTGACACTCCCTGGTTCACCTCTGACACTCCCTGGTTCACCTCTGACAATCCCTGGTTCACCTCTGACACTCCCTGGTAAACCTCTGACACCCCCAGGTACACCTCTGACACTCCCAGGTAAATCTCCGATACTCCCAAGTACACCTCTGACACTCCCAGTTACACCTCTTACACTCCCTGGTTCTCCCCTGACACTCCCAGGTACATCTCAGACACTCCAAGGTACACCTCAGACACCCCCAGGTACATCTTTGACACTCCCAGGTACACCTCTGACACTCCCAGGTACACCTCTGACACTCCCTGGTACACCTCTGATACTCCCAGGTGCACCTCTGACGATCTGGGTACCTCTGATGCTGGGTACACCTCTGACATCCCCCAGTTACACCTCCGACACTCCCAGTTACACCTGGCCTCCCAGGTGCACCCCTGACACTCCCAGGTACACCTCTCATACTCCCAGGTACACCTCTGGCACTTCAGGTACACCTCCTGGCCTCCCTAATTTTCGTGACACTCCCAGGTACACCTCCCCAGCCTCCCAGGTACACCACCTGGCCTCCAGGTACACCTCTGTGCCTCCCAGGTACTCCTTTGACCCTCCCAGGTACTCCTCTGACACTCCCAGGTACACTTCTGACACTCCCAGGTACACCTCTGACACTCCCAGGTACACCTCTGACACTCCCAGGTACACCGCTGACACTCCCAGGTACACCTCTGATTCTCCCAGGTACATTGAATATTATTTATCACTACGCGTTAAAGAGTATATTACAAATCATACTAGCATAAAAACACACTGAGTGAAGCTCTGTAATTATCGCAATATTAAGTAACACTAACCACCAATTTCGAAGCCTAACTCACAGGACAAAACATATGGGGATTGGTGGTCACACGGGCGGGGCGAGAAACATTCGGGCATGATGCGCGCCTGGTGGGGTGAGGTGTAGAGTGGCGTAATCGGGACGGGGCGCGGCTGCGGGGCGCGGCTGGCCAGGCCGGCGCGGCGCGGGGCGGGGCGGGGTGGGGCGAGGCGTGGCGGGTGAGGTGGGGGGAGCCGGGGCGTGGTTGATCGGGCCAGGCCGGGGCTTTGCGGGGCACGGAACGGCGGGGCGGGGCAGGGCGGGGCAGGGATGGGAGGAAGGGTAAGGAGGGTGAGGTGAGGATTAGGACAGGGAGGAGGATGTAGGTTAAAAGACATGTTAAGTTATAACAGTTAGTACAGACACCGCTTTCATAACTGAAACAATTTCTACGTTCAACACTGACCAACACTCAAACTGCACTTGGGCTACTGAGAATGTCACAGATCGCGGGGGACACTGAGAAATCACGTTAAGCACTGAACATATTTCTAGAAAAAATTCGCGCATACCACGACGAGAGACATTTACTTGAGCTGTAACGGTGACACACTAGGACACTTTTCACGCTACGACGCTACGACACAGGAATTACTTATTACACAATTGTAGACAAACTTAGACTGAATCAAATGAAGGATGAAACGAGCCAGGTGTTATGGCTAACCGAGGGAAGGCGTGAGTTTACGTTAAGTTCTCTGCTACCATTATAATAACTAAGCGAGGGAGGCTTGAATTACATATATAGTTCGCTGTCACCTATAACAAGAGACAAGGAGGGCGTGAGTTACATATAGTACGCTGCCGCCAATATAATGAAACTAATCTCACAAGAAGAAGATTACATATAGGTAGAATATTGATAGTATAAGAGTATAAAGAGAGGAAGATTTTGGTAGCGTGGCCGTGATATATATTTACACTGTCAGTACACTTATCGTATCTTATACGTCAATACACATCTATTACGTTCTTAAAGGCGACTTCTCAAACACTGCTTCGTTACAACTCTTTATTAATTACGAACATGACATGGACACATTAATAACACCTTCTATTGAAGTTACTAGGACATTATATTACGTTACTAGACGCTCTGACTCTCGGACACGAATATGAAATGAATACACTTCCCACATAAGTAACTCATCCCGTGGAAAGCTCTGACGAACACTCACGTGACCTAGGGAAGACCTAGCAGGGAGACTGCTTAGCTGGAACACTGGTGTCGGGAGGGCGACTGCTTAGCTGGGACACTGGTGTCGGGAGGGCGACTGCTTAGCGGGGACACTGGTGTCGGGAGGGCGACTGCTTAGCTGGGACACCGGAGGGAAGTCTCGGTCCTGACCGGAGGCGACTTGCCTCCGGCCTCTGACTTCGGCTCGAGCAGGCCTGGTGGTGTCGTAGCTGGCCACCTTGTTACAAGACAACTACTTCACTGCGAATCCCGAGGGAGGACCAGGACGTCCTATATATTGGGATGCGAGCCGTCAGGTTCAGCTGGCCGGGGGGGCGGGGGGGGGCGGCGAAGGGTCTCCTTACATTTGACCCCGCAAATGTGCGGTCAGGCCTGGACTTTTTCAGAACTATCTGGGAAAGTCATCAGGTGGGGCCGTGTGTATATTGGGAGAGCAACCGTGAGAGTTACTTGACCCCCCTAATGTCGGGTCAGACTGGCCTTCTTACATGTTTGTTGTGGTGACATGTCACATGGGAGGGGAGCCTGGCTGATTTAAACACCTTGGTCAACCGCAGAGTTACCCTATACTTTTGACCTCCCTAATGTCGGGTCAAGTCTGGCTTTCCTTGCGATGTAAGCTGTGGTCTGACAACCCATCACTACACCTCCCGCCAAGACCAAAGCTTTCATGCTCAGAGAACTGATGATACATTTAAAGTAGACAGTAACATCATGTGCAGTATCTAATATAGTCCCTGAGGCGATAATGCATCCTTACATTTTACAAATTATAACCCTAGAGATGCATGTTTTTCTACTGGCATAGTTTGATCTGACAAAGCTTACTATACTAGGTACACCTCTGATACTCCCAGGTACACCTCTGACACTTCCAGGTACACCTCTGACACTCCCAGGTACATGAGTGACACTCCCAGGTACACCTTTGACACTCCCAGGTACACCACTGACACTACCAGGTACACCTCTGACTCTCCCAAGTACTCATTTGACGCTCCCAGGTACTCCTCTGACACTCCCAGGTACACCTCTGACACTCCCAGGTACACCTCTGACACTCCCAGGTACAACTCTGACACTCCCAGGTACACGTCTGACACTCCCAAGGCACACCTCCTGATACCCCAGGCACACCTCAGACACTCCCTGGTCCACCTCTGCACTCCCTTGCTCACTCCCTGACACCCAGGCACACCTCTGACACTCGCCAGGTACACATCTGACACTCCCCAGGCACACTTACACTCTTGGTTCTCCCCCTGACACTCCCCAGGCACCCCTGACACCCCAGGCACACCCCAGACACCCCAGGCACATCTCCCACACTGCCAGGTACACCCCTGACACTCCCAGGTACACCTCTGACACTCCCAGGTACTCCACTGACACTCCCAGGTATTCCTCTGACACTCCCTGGTACACCTCCGACACTCCCAGGTACAGCTCAGACACCTCCAGGTACACCTCATACACTCCCTGGTACACCTCAGACACTCCCAGGTACACCTCTGACACTCCCAGGAATACCTCTGACACTCCCAGGTACACCGCTGACACTCCTTGGTTCACCTCTGGCACTCCGTGGTTCACCTCTGACACTCCCTGGTTCACCTCTGACAATCCCTGGTTCACCTCTGACACTCCCTGGTATACCTCTGACACTCCCAGGTACACATCTGACACGCCCAGGTAAATCTCCGATACTGCCAGGTACACCTCTGACCCTCCCAGGTACACCTCTTACACTCCCTGGTTCTCCCCTGACACTCCC
>NW_024729024.1:0-25363 GCF_018991925.1 Homarus americanus | reverse complement strand
TCCATGCTTCGTTCGGTTACGTATTGCTGTAGGGGTGCCCAGCCCTCACACCCTGTTTCATGGCACTAAAGGTGCCAGCCCTCACACCCCGGTTCATGTCACTGAATTGGTGTCCGGCCCTCACACCCTGGCATGGCACTGAGAAAGGTGCCAGCCCTCACACCCGAGTTCATGGCAATGAAGATGTGCCAGCCCTCACAGCCAGTTCCTTGGCACTGAAGGGTGCCCGGCCCTCCACACCCCGGTTTAAAGCATTGTAAGGGGTGCCCGGCCTTCACACCCCGTTTCTTAGCACTGAAAGGGTGCCCGGCCCTCACCCCAGGTTCATGGCAATGAAGATGTGCCCGGCCCTCTGCCCGGTTCATGGCACTGAAGGGATGCCCGGCCTCACACCCCGGTTTAAAAGCATTGTAGGGGTGCAGCCTTCACACCGTTTCATGGCACTGAAAGTGCCAGCCCTCACCCAGGTTCATGGCAATGAAGATGTGCCCGGCCCACACACCCCGGTTCATGGCACTGATGGGGTGCCAGGCCCTCATACCCCAGTCATGGTGCCGAAGGGGTGCCCGGCCCTCACACCCCGGTCATGCGAAGAGGGTGCCCGGCCCTCCTAACCCGGTTCACAGCACTGTAGGGGTGCCGGGCCTTCACACCGTTTCATGGCTCTGAAAGGGTGCCAGGCCCTCACACCTCCGGGTCATGTCACGAAAGGGGTGCCCGGCCTGACATCCGGGTCATGTCACTGAAGGAGTGACCGGCGCTCACCCAGGTTCATGGCACTAAGGGTAGCCTGGCCCTCACACCCAGGCATGGTGCTGGAAGGGTGCCAGCCCTCACACCCAGGGCATGGTGCTGAAGGGTGCCCGGCCCTCACCCAGGTCATGTCACTGAAGGGTGCCCGACCGTCACACCCCAGGTCATGTCACTGAATGGGTGTCCAGCCCTCACACCCAGGCCATGGTGCTGGAGGGTGCCAGCCCTCACCCCGGGCATGGTGCTGAAGGAGTGCCCGGCCTCACACCCCGGGTCATGTCACTAAGGGGTGCCGCCCTGACTTGCAGGTCATGTCACTGAAGGGTGCCCGGCCCTCACACCCAGGGCATGGTGCTGGAGGGTGCCAGGCCTAACACCCGGGTCATGTCCTCAAGGGGTGCGGCCCTCACACCCGATTCATGGCACAGAAATCGAGACAGGCCCTCACCCCGATTCATGGCACTGAAATCAGGCAAGGCCCAACACCAGGGTCATGGTGGTGAAGGGGTGCCAGCCTCACACCCGATTCATGGCACTGTAGGGGTGCCCGGCCATCACACCCTGTTTCATGGCACTGAAAGGGTGCCCGGCCCTCACACCCGGGACATGTCACTGAAACGGTGCTCAGACTCACACCCCGGGTCATGGCACTGAAGGTGCCCGGCCTCTCAACCAGGTTCATGGCAGTGAACATGTGCCCGGCCCTCAGGCCCAGTTCATGGCACTGAAGGGGTGCCCGGCCCTCACAATCCGGGTCATGGTGCTGGAGGGATGCCCGCCTTCACCCGGGTCATGTGAAGGGTGCCCGGCCCTCCTAGCCCGGTTCACAGCACTGTAGGGGTGCAGGGCCTTCACACCCCGTTTCATGGCTCTGAAAGGTGCCGGCCCTCACACCCAGGTCATTTCACAGGGGTGCCCGGCCCTGACATCCCGGGTCATGTCACTGAAGGAGTGACCGGCGCTCACACCCAGGTTCATGGCACTAAAGGGTAGCCTGGCCCTCACACCCCGGGGCATGGTGCTGGAAGGGTGCCCAGCCCTCACACCCCGGGGCATGGTGCTGAAGGGGTGCCCGGCCCTCACACCCAGGTCATGTCACTGAAGGGGTGCCCGACCGTCACACCCCGGGCCATGTCACTGAATGGGTGTCCGGCCCTCACAGTCATGTCAAGGGTGTCCGCCCTCACTCTGCAGGTCATGTCACTGAAGGGGTGCCCGCACTCAAATCCGGGTCATGGTGCTGGAGATGCCCGGCCTACACCCCGGGTCATGTCGAAGGGTGCCGCCTCACAACAGTTCTATAACACTGTAGGGGTGCCCGGCCTTCACACCCTGTTTCATGGCACTGATGGGGTGCCTGCCCTCACAATCCAGTCATGGTGCTGAAGGGGTTCGGCCCACACCCAGGTCATGTGAAGGATACCCGGATCTCACACGGTTCACAGCACTGTAGGGGTGCCCGGCCTTCACACCCTGTTTCATGGCACTGAAAGGGTGCCCGGCCCTCACACCCCGGTTCATGGAACTGAAGGGGTGCCAGCCTCACACCCCTGTTCGGCACTGAAGGGTGCCCGGCCCTCACACCCCAGGTCATGAACCTAAAGGGGTGCCCAGCCCTCACACCCCTTCATCGCACTGAAGGGGTGCCCGGCTTCACACTCCGGTTCACAGCACTGTAGGGTGCCCGGCCCTCATACTCAGGTCATGGTGCTGGAGGTGCCCGGCCCC
This sequence comes from Homarus americanus, assembly GCF_018991925.1. Classification (NCBI taxonomy): domain Eukaryota; kingdom Metazoa; phylum Arthropoda; class Malacostraca; order Decapoda; family Nephropidae; genus Homarus; species Homarus americanus. The sequence goes on along the minus strand of NW_024729024.1, from coordinate 22,882 downwards.
TCACCCCGGGTCATGTGAAGGGTGCCCGGCCCTCCACCCCGGTTCATGGCATTGAAGATGTGCCCGGCCCTCTCACTGGGTCATGGTGCAGGATGGGTGCCAGCCCTGGCACCCAGGTCATGTCACTAAAGGGTGCCCAGCCCTGACACCCCGGTCATGTCATTGAAGGAGTGGCCGGCCCTCACACCCAGGTTCATGGCACAAGGGGTGCCCGGACCTCACACCCTGGGGTATGGTGCTGGGGGTGCCCGCCCCTCACCCGGGTCATGTCACTGAAGGGGAACCTTGCCGTCACACCCCGGTCATGTCACTGAATGGGTGTCCGGCCCTCACACCCGGGACATGGTGCTGGAGGGTGCCGCCTCCACACCCCGGGTCATGGTGCTGATGGGGTGCCCGGCCTCCACGCCAATTCATGGCACTGAAATCGAGCCAGGCCCTCAAACCCCGCGTCATGTGAAGGGTGCCCGGCCCTCATCAGTTCCGCAGCACTGAAGGGGTTGCCCGGCCCGCCACCCCCGATTCATGGCACTGAAATCGAGCCAGGCCCTCACACCCCGATTCATGGCACTGAAATCGAGCCAAGCTCCAACACCCCGGGTCATGGTGCTAAGGGGTGCCCGGCCCTCACCCGATTCATGGCACTTTAGGGGTGCCCGGCCTTCTTACCCTGTTTCATGGCACTGAAAGGGTGCCCGGCCCTCACACCCGGGACATGTCACTGAAAGGGTGCCAGCCCTCACCCCAGGTCATGTCACTGAAGGGATGCCCGGTCCTCACACTCCTGGTCATGGTGCTGGAGGGGTGCACGGCCTCAACCCCAGTTCACGGCACTGATGGGGTGCCCGTCTTCACACCCGTTTCATGGCACTGAAAGGGTGCCCGGCCCTACCTCCGGGTCATGGTGCTGGAGGGGTCCCCGGCCTCCTCCCTTCATGTCACTAAGAGGTGCCCAGCCCTCCTCCCGGGTCATGTTACTGAAGGGGTGCCCGGCCTCACCCCCAGGCTATGGTGCTGGAGGTACCGGCCCTCCCCAGGTCAGGGCACTGAAGGCGTGCCCGCCATTACACCCCAGTTTAAAAGCATTGTAGGGGTGCCTGGCCTCACACACCGTTTCCTTGGCACTGAAAGGGTGCCAGCCCTCACACCCCGGTTCATGGCAGTGAAGATGTGCCAGCCCTCAAACCCGGTTCATGGCACTGAAGGTGCCGCCCTCCTAATCCAGGTCATGGCATGGTGCTGGAGGGATGCCCGGCCTTCACACACCAGGTCATGAAGGTGCCCGCTCTAACCAGTTCACAGCATGGGGTGCGGGCCTTCACACCCCATTTCATGGCTCTGAAAGGGCGCCCGGAACTCACACCCCAGGTCATGTCACGAAAAGGGTGCCGGCCTGACACCCCGCGTCATGTCACTGGAAAGGAGTGACCGACCCTAACACCCAGGTTCATGGCACAAAAGGGTAGCCCGGCCCTCACACCCGGGTCATGGTGCTGGAGGGTGCCCGGCCTTCATACTCCCGGGGCATGGTGCTGAAGGTGCCCGGCCCTCACCCGGTGCAGGGCACTGAAGGCGTGCCGGCCATTACACCCGGTTTAAAGCATTGTAGGGGTGCACAGCCTTCACCCCGTTCATAGCACTGAAAGTGCCGGCCCTCCACACTCCGGGCCATGGTGCTGGAGGGTGCCAGCCCTCCACCGGGCCATGGTGCTGGAGGGTGCCAGCCTAACACCTCCAGGTCGTGGTGCTGGAGGGTCCCAGCCCCACACCCCGGGTCATGTCACTAAAGGGGGTGCCCTGCCCTGACACCCCAGGTCATGTCACTGGAAGGAGTGACCGGCCCTCCTCAGGTTTATAGCACTGACGGGGTGCCCGGCCCTCCTAACCGGGGCATGGTGCTGGAGGGGTGCCAGCCCTCCACCCAGGGGTCATGTCACTGGAGAGGTGCCAGCCTCACCTGCCCCGATTCATGGCACTGAAATCCAGGTCAGGCCCTCACCTCCGATTCATGGCACTGGAAATCGAGTCAGCCCAACACCCAGGTCATGTTGCTGAAGAGTGCCCAGCCCTCCACACCCGATTCATAGCACTGTAGGGGTGCCCGGCCATCACACCCTGTTTCATGGCACTGAAAGGTGCCAGCCCTCACACCCCAGGACATGTCGCCAGATAGGTGCCCGGACCTCACACCTGGGTCATGGCACTTCTGAAGGGGTGCCCGGCCCTCACACGGGTCATGTGAAGGGGTGCCCAGCCCTCACACCCCCAGTTCACAGCACTATAGGGGTGCCCGGCCTCACACCCCGTTTCGCCCAGCACTGAACGGGTGCCCGGCCCTCACACCCCGGTTCATGGCACTGAAGGGTGCCCGGCCTCACACCCCTGTTCATGGCACTGGGAAGGTGTGCCCGGCCCTCACCTCTGGGTCATGGTGCTGGAGGGATCCCCAGCCCTCACACCCGGGACATGTCACTAAAGGGGTGCCAGCCCTCACACCCCGGGTCATGTAAATAAGGGTACCACGGCCTCACACGGGTCATGGACCTAGGGGTGCGGGCTTTACCTCACCCCACGTTCATGGCACTGAAAGTGCCAGCCCTCACACCCCGGTTCACAGCACTGGTGGTGCCGGCCCTCACACCCACATTTCACTTGGCACTGAAAGTGCCAGCCCCCACCGGTTCATGACACTGAAGGGGTGCATGACCCTCACACCCCAGGCCATGGTGTGGAGGGTGCCCGGCCCTCACACCCGGGCCATGGTGTTGGAGAGGGTGCCAGCCCTCACCTCCGGGTCATGGTGCTGGAGAGTGCTGGCCCCTTACCCAGAGTCATGTCACTGAAGAGAGGTGCCCGACCGTCACACCCCAGTTCATGTCACTGAATGGGTGTCCAGCTCTCACACCCCGGGCCATGTGGTGCTGGAGGTGCCCGGCCTCACACCCGGGCCATGGTGCTGGAGGGGTGCCCGGCCCCTCACATTCCAGGGTCATGGTGCTGGAAGGGTGCCCGGCCCTCCCACACCCAGGTCATGTCACTGGAGGAATCCTGGCCCTCACACACCCAGGTTCACTGTGGCACTGAAGGGGGTGCCCAGCCCTCACACCCCAGGGCATGGTTCTGGAGGAATGCCCGGCCCCTCACCCCCCGGGTCATGTCACTGAAGGGGTGCCCAGCCCTCCACCACCCCAGTTGCTGGCATAAATCAGGCCAGGCACTCACACCCCGATTCAAGGCACTGAAATCAGGCCAAGCCCCCAACACCCCGGGTCATGGTGCTGGGGGGGTGCCCGGGCCTCACACCCCATGTCATGGCACTGAAGGGAGCCAGCCCCTCCACCCAGGTCATGTCACTGAAGGGGGAGCCCAGCCGTCACGAGTCATTTCGCAGATTGGTGTCCAGCCCTCACCCCGGGACATGTGTCACTGAGGGTGCCCTGCCCTCACACCCCGGGTCATGTCACTGAAGGGATGCCCAGCCCTCACACCCCAGGTCATGTCACTGAAGGGAGCCCGGCCGTCACACCCAGGTCATTTCACTGAATTGGTGTCCGGCCCTCACACCCCAGGCCATGGTGCTGAAGGGTGCCCGGCAAATCACACCCCGGGTCATTTTTGAAGGGGTGAGCAGCTCTTACCCAGTTCAAAGCTTGTAGGGGTGCCAACCCTCACACCCCGATTCACTTTGAAATCAGGCCAGCTCCAACACTTGGTCCATAGCCTGGGGTGCAGCCCCTCCACCCCGATTCATGGCACTGTAAGGGGTGCCCGGCTTGTCACACCCTGTTTCATGGCACTGGTGCCCAGGCCTCCCCCAGGACATGTCACTGAATGGGTGCCAGGCCCTCACACCGGGTCATGTCACTGGGGATGCGGTCCTCCCACCTCCGGGTCATAGTGCTGGAGGGTGCCAGCCTTCCACACCCCAGTTCCACAGCATGATAAGTGCAGTCTTACCTCCGTTCCGCCTTTTGAGAAAGGTACCGGCCCTCACCTCGGGTCATGGTGCTGGAGGGGTCCCCGGCCCCTCCCCACACCCGGGTCATGTCACTAAAGAGGTGCGGGCCCTCACTCCCAGGTCATGTTACTGAAGGGGGTCCCGGCCCTCACACCCAGTTCATGGCACTGATGGGGTGCCCGGCCCTCACACCCCAGTCATAGTGCTGGAAGGGCTGCCCAGCCCTCACCCAGGCCATGGTGCTGGAGGGAGTACCCAGCCCTCACACCCCGTGTCAGGGCACTGAAAGGCGTGCCAGCCATTACACCCGGGTCATGTGAAGGGGTGCAGCCTTGTCCCTCCACAGGTTCATAACACTGTAGGGATGCCCTGCACCTCACACCCAGTTTCATAGCACTGAAGGGTGCCACGGGCCTCACACCCCAGGTCTCATAGTACTGAAGAGAGCCAGCCCTCACTCCCAGTTCTTGGCACTGATAGGGTGCCCGGCCCTCCACCCCAGGTCATGAAGGGGTGCCCGGCCCTCACTCCCGGGTCATGAAGGGTGCCTTGACCACTCACACCCTGGTTCACAACACTGTAGAAGTGCCGGACTTCACACCGTTCAGGGCACTGAAAGGTCCCCAGCCCTCACACCCAGGTCATGTCACTAAGGGGTGCCCGTCGCTCACTCCCCAGGTCGTAACTCACTGAAGGGGTGCCGGCCCTCCTACCCCGGTTCATGGCACTGATGGGGGCCAGCCTCACACCCAGGTCATGGTGCTGAAGGGGTGCCGGCACTCACACAGCGGGTCATGTGAAGGGGGTGCTCAGCCCTCTACCAGTTCAAAGCACTGTAAGAGGTGCCCGGCCTTCACATCCCGTTTCATGGCACTGAAAGTGCCTGGCCCTCACACCCCCGGTTCGCAGAAGATGTGCCCGGCCCTCACACGGTTTCATGGCACTGAAAGGTGTGTGGCCTATAATCCGGGTTATGGTGCTGGAGGGATGCCAGCCACACCACAGGTCATGTGAAGGGGGTGCCCGGCCCTCTGGCAGTTCCTAGAAAGCTGTAGGGGTGCGAGCCTTCACACCCGTTTCAGTGCTGAAGGTGCCTGGCCCTCCCCACACCCCAGGTCATGTCTCGAAGGGGGTGCCCGGCCCTCACCCCAGGGCATGGTGCTAGAGGTGCTCCAGCCCTCACACCCGGGTGTGTCACTGAAGTGGTGCCCGGCCGTCACACCCCGGGTCATGGTGCTGATGGGGTACCCGGCCCCTCACACCCAGATTCATGGCAATGAGAGCCAGGCCCTCACACGATTCATGGCACTGAAATCAGGCCAAGCCCCAACACCCCGGGTCATGGTGCTGGAAGGGGTGCCCGGCCCTCACCGCCGATTCATAACAGAAATCCAGGCTGAGCCCTCAAACCCAGCGTCATGTAAAGGGGTGCCCGGCCCTCCACCCCGGTTCGCAGCACTGTAGGGTGCCCGCCCTCACACCCTGTTTCTTGGCGCCAAGGTGCCCGGCCCTCACACCCCGGTTCATATCACTGGGTGGTGTCCAGCAATCCCCCAGGTCATGTGAAGTGGTGCCCGGCCTCACACCCCAGTTCACACTGCCCTGTAAGGAGGGTGACCTGCACTCACCCCGTTTCATGGCACTGAAGGGGGAGTGCCCAGCCCTCTCCAGTTCATAGCACTGATTGATTGCCAGCCCTCACACCCAGTCATGGTGCTGAAGGGGTGCCAGCCCTCTACCCCAGGTCATGTGAAGGGTGCCAACCCTCACACCCCAGGTTATGTGAAGGGTGCCCAGCCCCACACACAGCAGTTCAAAAGCACTGTAAAGTGCCCGGCAGCCACCATTTAGCACTGAAAAGGGTGCCCAGCCCTCACACCCCGGTTCATGGCACTGAAGATGTGCCGACCCTCACACCCCGGTTCGCATGGCACTGAAGGGGTGCCCGGCCCCTCACAATCCGGCTCATGGTGCTGGATGGATGCCCCGCCTTCACACCCGGGTCATGTGAAGGGTGCCCGGCCCTCTGGCCAGTTCACAACACTGTAGGGGTGCCCTGCCCTCACACCCCGGGGAGGTGCTGGAGAAGTGCCCGGCCCTCGCACCCCGGGGCATAGTGCTGAAGGGGTGCCCAGCCCTCACACCCCAGGTCATGTCACTGAAGGGGTGCCCGACCGTCACCCGGGTCATGTCACTGGAATGAGTGTCAGCCCTCACCTCCGCATGGTGCTGGAGGGTGCCCAGCCCTCACACTCCGGCTAATGGTGATGGAAGGGTGCCTGCCCTCACGCGATTCATGTCACTGAAATCGAGCTGAAGCCCTCACACCTGATTCATGGCACTGAAATCCAGGCAAGCCCCCAACACCAGGGTCATGATTGCTGAAGGTGCCAGCCCTCACACCCCGATTCATGGCACTTTAGGGGTGCCCGGCCTTCACACCCCGGAACATGTCACTGAAAGTGCCCGGCCCTCACCCCGGGTCATGTCGCTAAGGGGTGCCCGGCCCTCCTCCATGGGTCCTGTCCTGAAGAGTGCCCAGCCCTCACACCCCAGTTCGTGGCACCATTAGGGTGCCCAGCCCTCACCCCAGTCTCATGGTGCTGAAGGGGTGCCCAGCCCTCACCCAGGTCATGTGAAGGGGTTGCCCAGCCCTCACCTCCGGGTCACAGCACCAGCAAGGGGTGCCCGGCCTTCACACCCCGTTTCCAGAACGGTAGAAAGGTGCCCGGGGGTGCCCGGCCCTCACACCCCGGTTCACAGCACTGTAGGTGCCAGCCCCTCACACCCCGAACATGTCACTGAAAGGGTGCCCAGCCCTCACACCCCGGTCATGTCGCTAAGGGGTGCCCGGCCCTCCTCCCGCGGGTCCTGTCACTGAAGAGTGCGGCCTCACACCCCGGTTCGTGGCACTGATGGGTGCCCGGCCCTCACACCCCGAGTCATGGTGCTGAAGGGGTGCCCAGCCCTCACACCCCAGGTCATGTGAAGGGGTTGCCCGGCCCTCACCTCCGGGTCACAGCACTGAAGGTGCCCGGCCTCACACCAGTTCACAGCACTGTAGGGGGTGCCCGGCCTCACACTCCGGGTCATGGTGCTGGAGGGGTGCCCGGCCCTCACACCCCAGGTCATGTGAGGGGTGCCCGGCCCTCACACCCAGTTCATGGCACTGTAGGGTGCCGGGCCGTCACACCCGGTTTCATGGCACTGAAGGGTGCCCGGCCCTCACACCCCGTGTTACGTTTTAACTGCAGGAAAGTGGCTTTTACCGTAGAACTCGGATACCTTCACGCTGTTTTCACCCAAGAGATTATGTGGTGTATCACTACGTACAGAATTTTGCTCTGCTTCCCGGCACTCAATGCGTTATGTACTTGATAAATGATAGATTTAGTAGAATTCCACCTAACTTCAACATCCATCTAAGTTGTGGATTTATACTTTGTCGCCAACAATGAGTCTTACCATAGTAATAATGATAATAGAGGGATCCACAGATACGGGCAGATGATTGCACTTACGTTTATTTGGCACAATTCCTTACACTGGACTTATAATTTGCATGGATAGGTCAGTCACTCACATTCACGCCACAGTACCGTAAGTTATAGGGAGAGTTTGTCAACCTGGTGGGTGTCGTTTTAGATCTATTAGGCCGGCCTGGGTGCTCTTGTAGCAAACAGGCCCCTCACCGTCGATAGCCTTTCGCACAGGATGGGTTAACTTGTCGCTGGACTTAACAAAAATCTCGGGGATTTGCACACACAGACCACAGCCAGCACTGAGACTGGGACTGTGGCCCCCTAATCTTAAGTCCGCCGGGCAGGAGGTGCTCCTCTAACCCAAGGTCCTATAAGCCCACTGGCTAAATTTGCTTTTTGGTGATGAACAGTACACCACTGTCTCACTGTACTGCCCCCCCTACATGTCCCAGTTATGGCTGGCCGGGTGCCTTATCTCTACCGTAAACAAACATTTGGGATGGGTTGTGCGGGAGGCCAACGCAACCCTGACACCCCGTTTCATGGCATTGAAGTTATGCCCGGCCCTCACACCCCGGTTTATGGCACTGAAGGGGTGCCGGGCCCTCACACTCCGCGACATGGTGCCGGATCCCCGACCCTCACACCGGGTCATGTAAGGGTGCACGGCCTCACCCAGTTCATGGACCTAAGGGGTGCCCGGCTTCTTCACACCCCGGGTCATGGATAAAGGGGTGCCCAGCCCTCCACCCCAGGTTCACAGCACTGTAGGTGCCAGCTTTCCCCACCCGTTCATGGCACTGAAAAGGTGCCCGGCCCTCCACCCCAGTTCATGGCACTGAAGATGTGCCCGGCCTTCACCAGGTCGTAGGTTGCTGATGGGGTACCGGCCTCACACACCCCGATTCATGGCACTGAAATCGAGCCAGACCTCACACTTACCCGATTCGGCGATGAGCCCAGCTGCCAACACCCCGAAGATTCATGGTGCTGAGGTACCCGGCCATCACAAACGATTCATGGCACTGAAATCAGGCCCGGCCCTCAAACCCCGCGTCATATATGAAGGGGTGCCCGGCCCCACCTCCACCCCGGTTCGCAGCACTCTAGGGGTGCCCGGCCCTCCACACCCTGTCTCATGGCACTGAAAGGGTGCCCGGCAATCTAACCGGTTCATGTCACTGGGTGGTGTCCGGCCAGCCCCTCACACCCCCGGGCCATGGTGCTGAGGGGTACCCGGCCCTCACACCCGGGTCAGGGCACAGAGAGTGCCGGCCTGCACCGGTTCATAACACTGTAGGGGTGCCTGCCCTCACACCCGGATTAATATGGCACTGATGGATTGCCCGGCCCTCACACCCAGTCATGGTGCTGAAGGGTGCCAGCCCTCACACCCAGGTCATGTGAAGGGGTGCCCAGCCCTCTAACCCGGGTCATGTGAAGGGGTGCCCGGCCCTCACACCCTGGTTCACAACACTGGGGTGCCCGGCCTTCACACCCCGTTTCCAGGCACCCTGAAAGGTTACTTGACCCTCACACACGGTTCATGGCACTGAAGGGGTGCCCGGCCCTCACACCCGTGTTCAAAGGGCCCCGAAGGGGTGCCCAGCCTTGGCCTTCACCACTCCAGGTCATGGTGCTGGAGGGTTCAGCCCTCACACCCCGGGTCATGTTAACTGAGGAGGTGCCGCCCTCCTCCCAGGTCATGTCACTGAAGGGGTGTCCAGCCCTCACACCCCGGTTCATGTCACTGAGGGTGTCCGGCCCTGGCACCGGGTCATGTTACGAAAGGGGTGCCCGGCCCTGACACCCTGGGTCATGTCACTGAAGGAGTATCCGGCCTCACACAGGTTTGCAGCAATGTAGGGGTCCCAGGCCCACACCCTGTTTCATGGCATTGAAAGGGTGCCCGCCCTCACACCCGGTTCATGACACTGAAGTGGTGCCCGGCCCTCTCAACCCAGGGGCAGGTGTTGAAGGGGTTACCGGCCCTCACACCCCGCTCATGTCAATGAAGGGTGCCCGACCGTCTCACCCGGGTCATGTCACTGAATTGGTGTCCGGCCCTCACACGGTCCATGGTGCTGGAGGGTGCCCTGCCCTCACACCCGGGCCATGGTGCTGGAGGTGCCCGGCCACACTCCGGGTCATGGTGCTGGAGGGTGCAGCCCTTGCGGGTCATGTCACTAAAGGGTGCCCGGCCCTCACACCCGGGTCATGTCACTGAAGGGTGACCGACCCTCACACCCAGGTTCGCGCTATAAGGGGTGCCCGGCCTCACACCCCGTTTCAGGGCACTGAAAGGTTGCCCGGCCCTCACACCCAGTTCATGGCACTAAGGGTGCCCGGCCCTCACACCCCGGGGCATGGTGCTGGAGGGTTGCAGGCCTCACACCCCGGGTCATGTCACTGAAGGGTGCCCGGCCCTCACACCGATTCATGGCACTGAAATCGAGCCAGGCCTCACACGATTCATGGCACTGATATCGAGCCAAGCCCCAACACCCGGGGTCATGGTGCTGAAGGGGTGCCCGCCCTAACACCCGATTCATGGCACTGTAGGGGTGCCCGGCCTTCACACCCTGTTTCATGGCACTGAAAGGGTGCCCGGCCCTCACACACCGGGACATGTCACTGAAAGGGTGCCCGGCCCTCACACCCGTGGTCATGTCACTGAAGGGATGCCGGCCCTCCCACTCCGGGTCATGGTGCTGGAGGCGTCCCTGGCCTTCCACACCCGGTCATGTCACTAAAGGGGTGCCCGGCCTCACCGGGTCATGTCACTGAAGGGGTTCCCGGCCCTCACACCCCGGTTCACGGCACTGATGGGGTGCCCGGCCCTTACACCCCGAGTCATGGTGCTGGGGTGCTCAGCCTCACACTCCTGTCCATGACACTGAAGGGCCCACACCCAGCATGGTGCTGAAGGCGCCGGCCCTCACACCCGGCCTGTCACTGAAGGTGCTGACCGTCACACCCCGGGTCATGTCACTGAATGTCCCAACTGAAGGTGTGCTGGAGGGTGCCGGCCCTACACCTGGCATGTGAATGAGGCGCGCGCCCTCACACCCCCGATTCATGAGCACTGAATCGAGCCAGGCCCTCACACCCCGTTCATGGCACTGAAATCGAGCCAAGCCCCAACACCCATGGTGCTAAAGGGGGTGCCGACCCTCACCCCGATTCATGGCTGTAAGGGGTGCCGGCCTTCACACCCTGTTTCATGGCACTGATAGGGTGCCCGGCTCTCACACCCCAGGACATGTCACTGAAGGGATGCCGTTCCTAAAACTCCGGGTCATGGTGCTGGAGGGTGCCCGGCCCTCACACCCCGGTTCACGACACTAATGGGGTGCCCGGTCTTCATCCTGTTTCCTGGCACTGATAGGGTGCGGACCTCACACCTTGGTTCATGGCATTGAAGGGGTGCCAGCCCTCACACCCGTTCCGGCACCGAAGGGTGCCGGCCCTCACATCCATGTTCATGGCACTGAAAGGGTGCCAGGCCTCACACTCGGCGTCATGGTGCTGAGGGATCCCCGCCCTCACCCCGGGTCATGTCAGTCAAGGTGCACGGCCCTGACACCCGGGTCATGGACCTAAGGGTGCCGGCCCTAACACCCCAGTTCATGGCACTAAAGATGTGCACGGCCTCACACCCGGTTCATGGCACTGAAGGGGTGCCCGGCCTCACACTCCGGGTCATGGCACTGAACAGGTGCCCGACCGTCCTACCGGGTCATGTCACTGAATGGGTGTCCGGCACTCACACAGGCCATGGTGCTGAAGGGTGCCCGGCCCTCCACACCCGTGCCATGGTGCTGGAGGGTGCCCGGCCCTCACACTCCGGGTCATGGTGCTGGAGGTGCCCAGCCCCACACCCCAGGTCATGTCACTAAAGGGGTGCCGGCCCTCACACCCCGGGTCATGTCACTGAAGGAGTGACCGGCCCTCACACCCAGGTTCATGGCACTGAAGGGGTGCCCTGCCCTCACACCCCGGGACATGGTGCTGGAGGGGTGCCGGCCCTCACACCCCGGGTCATGTCACTGAAGGGGTGCCCTCACACCCGATTCATGGCACTGAAATCGAGCCAGGCCCTCACACCCGATTCATGGCACTGAAATCAGGCAAGCCCCAACACCCCATGGTGCTAAAGGGTGCCTGACCCTCACACCCGATTCATGGCACTGTAGGGTGCCCGGCCTTCACACCCTGTTTCATGGCACTGATAGGGTGCCCGGCTCTCACCCGGGACATGTCACTGAAGGATGCCCGTTCCTAAAACTCGGGTCATGGTGCTGGAGGGTGCCAGCCCTCACACCCGGTTCCACGGCACTAATGGGGTGCCCGGTCCTCACATCCCGTTTCATGGCACTGATAGGGTGCCCGGACCTCACACCTTGGTTCATGGCATTGAAGGGTGCCCGGCCCTCACACCCCAGTTCATGGCATCGAAGGGTGCCGGCCCTCACATCCATGTTCATGGCACTGAAAGGGTGCCAGGCCCTCACACTCCAGCGTCATGGTGCTGGAGGGATCACGGCCCTCACCCCGGGTCATGTCAATAAGGGTGCACGGCCCTGACACCCCGGGTCATGGACCTAAAGGGGTGCCCGGCCCTAACACCCCGGTTCATGGCACTAAAGATGTGCACGGCCCTCACACCCCGGGTCATGTGAAGGGGTGCCCGGCCCTCACACCCCGGTTCACAGCACTGTAGGGGTGCCGGGCCTTCACCCGTTTCATGGCACTGAAAGGGTGCCAGGCCTCACACCCCAGTTCATGGCATTGAAGATGTGCCCGGCCCTCACACCCGGTTCATGGCACTGAAGGGGTGCCCGTCCCATGACACCCCGGGACATGGTGCTGGAGGGTGCTCGGCCTTCACACCCCGGGTCATGGTGCCTGGGGTACCCAGCCCTCCACCCCGATTCATGGCACTGAAATCAAGCCAAGCCCCCAACACCCGGTTCATGGTGCTGAAGGGGTGCCCGGCCCTCACACCCCGATTCATGGCACTGAAATCGAGCCAGGCCCTCAAACCCGCGTCATATGAAGGGTGCCCGGCCTCACACCCAGTTCGCAAGCACACTGTAGGGGTGCCCGGCCCTCACACCTGTTTCATGGCACTGAAGGGTGCCCGGCCCTCACACCCCGGTTCACGGCACTGATGGGGTGCCCAGCCTCACACCCGAGTCATGGTGCTGAAGGGGTGCCCACCCTCACACCCCGGTTCACTGACACTGAAGGGTGCCCTGCCCTCACACCCCGGGGCATGGTGCTGAAGGGTGCCAGCCCTCACCCCGCTCATGTCACTGAAGGGGTGCCCGACCGTCCACCCAGGTCAGTGTCACTAAATGGGTGTCGGCCCTCACACACCCAGGCCATGGTGCTGGAGGGTGCCCAGCCCTCACACCCCGTGCCATGGTACTGGAGGTGCTGAGCCCTCACACCCTGGTTCATGACACTGAAGGGGTGCCCGGCCCTCACATCCCGGGGATGGCGCTGAAGGGGTGCCCGGCCCTCACACCCCGGCTCATGTCACTGAAGGGTGCCGACCGTCACACGGGTCATGTCACTGAATGGGTGTCAGCCCTCACACCCGGCCATGGTGCTGGAGGGGTGCCCAGCCCTCACACCCGTGCCATGGATTGGAGATGTGCCCAGCCCTCTCAGGTCTGTACTCTATGATGACCAGCCCCTCACCAGGTTCATGGCACTGAAGGGGTGCACTGCCCTCACCCCGGGGCATGGTGCTGAAGGGGTGCCCGGCCTCTCACACCCCATTCTGAGCACTGAAATCGAGCCAGGCCCTCAAACCCGTGTCATATGAAGGGGTGCCCGGCCCTCACACCTGGTTCGCAGCACTGTAGGGGTGCCCGGCCTCACACCCTGTTTCATGGCACTGAAAGGGTGCCCAGCCCTCACACCCCGATTCATGGCACTGAAATCGAGCCAAGCTCCAACACCCCGGGTCATGGTGCTGGAGAGGTGCCAGCCCTCACACCCCAGGTCAGGGCACTGAAGGGGTGCCCGGCCTTCACACCTGTTTCATGGCACTGAAAGGGTGCCCAGCCCTCACCTCGGGACATGTCACTGAAAGGGTACCCGGCCCTCACACCCCGGGTCATGTCACTGAAGGGATGCCGGTCCTCACCAGGTCATGTGAAGGGGTGCCCGGCCCTCACACCCCGGTTCACAGCACTTTAGGGGTGCCGGGCCTTCACCCCGTTTCATGGCTCTGAAAGGGTGCCCGGCCCTCACACCCTGGTTCATGGCATTGAAGATGTGCCTGGCCCTCACCGCAGTTCATGGTACTGAAGGGGTGCCCAGCCCTCACACTCCGGGTCATGGTGCGGGAGGGTGCCCGGCCCTGCCGGGTCATGTCTGAGGCGTGCCCGGCCCTGACACCCCGGGTCATGTCACTGAAGGAGTGACCGGCCCTCACACCCAGGTTCATGGCACTAATGGGGTGCCCGGCCCTCACACCCGGTTCATGGCACTGAAGATGTGCCCGGCCCTCACACCCCGGTTCATGGCACTGAATGGGTGCCGGCCCTCCACTCCGGGTCATGGTACTGGAGGTGCCAGCCCTCACACCCGGGTCATGTGAAGGGTGCCGGCCCTCACACCCCGGTTTACAGCACTGTAGGGGTTCCGAGCCTTCACACCCGTTTCATGGCACTGAATGGGTGCCCGGCCCTCACACCCCGGGCCATGGTGCTGGAGGGTGCCCGGCCTTCACTCCCGGGTCATGGTGCTGATGGGGTTCCCGGCCTCACACACCGATTCATGGCAATGAAATCGAGCCAGGCCCTCAAACGCAGCATCATGTGAAGGGGTGCCCGGCCCTCACACCCGGAGTCATGTGAAGGGATGCCCGGCCCTCACACCCTGGTTCACTGCACTGTAGGGTGCCCGGCCTTCACACCCAGTTTCAGGGCACTGAAGGGTGCCCGGCCCTCACACCCCGGTTCATGGTACTGAAGGGTGCCAGCCCTTACCCGTGTTCATGACACTGAAGGGGTGCCCGGCCTCACACTCCAGGTCATGGTGCTGGAGGGGTCCCCGGCCCTCACTCCCGGGTCATGTCACTGGAAAGGTGCCCGGCCATCACACCGGTTCATGGCACTGATGGGGTGCCCAGCCCTCACCCCGAGTCATGGTGCTGAAGGGGTGCCAGCCCTCACACCCCGGGTCATGTGAAGGGGTGCCAGCCTCACCCAGTTCAAAGCACTGTAGGGTGCCCGGCCTTCACACCCCGGTTCATGACACTGAAGATGAGCCCGGCCTCACACCCCGGTCACAGCACTGTAGAGTGCCCGGCCTTCACACCCTGTTTCATGGCACTAAAAGTGCCAGCCCTCACACCCGGTTCATGGCACTGAATGTGCCCAGCCCTCACACCCCGGTTCATGGCACTGAATGGGTGCCCGGCCCTCACTCGGGTCATGGTACTGGAGGTGCCCGGCCTCACCCGGGTCATGTGAAGGGGTGCCCGGCCCTCACACCCCGGTTTACAGCACTGTAAGGGGTTCGAGCCTTCACACCCGTTTCATGGCACTGAATGGGTGCCCGGCCCTCACACCGGGCCATGGTGCTGGAGGGTGCCAGCCTTCACTCCCGGGTCATGGTGCTGATGGGGTTCGGCCTCACACACCGATTCATGGCAATGAAATCGAGCCAGCCCTCAAACGCAGCATCATGTGAAGGGTGCCCGGCCCTCACACCCGGAGTCATGTGAAGGATGCCCGGCCCTCACACCCTGGTTCACTGCACTGTAGGGGTGCCCGGCCTTCACACCCAGTTTCAGTGCACTGAAAGGGTGCCGGCCCTCACACCCCGGTTCATGGCACAGAAGGGGTGCCCGGCCCTTACACCCGTGTTCATGACACTGAAGGGTGCCCGGCCCTCACACTCGGGTCATGGTGCTGGAGGGTCCCAGCCCTCACTCCCGGGTCATGTCACTGAAGGGTGCCCGGCCATCACCCGGTTCATGGCACTGATGGGGTGCCAGCCCTCACACCCCAGTCATGGTGTTGAAGGGTGCCCGGCCCTCACACCCCGGGTCATGTGAAGGGGTGCCCGGCCCTCACACCCGGTTCAAAAGCACTGTAGGGGTGCCCGGCCCCACACCCGGTTCATGACACTGAAGATGAGCCCGGCCTCACACCCCGGGTCACAGCACTTTAGGGGTGCCGGCCTTCACACCCTGTTTCATGGCACTAAAAGGGTGCCCGGCCCTCACACCCGGTTCATGGCACTGAAGATGTGCCGGCCCTCACACCCCGGTTCATGGCACTGAATGGGTGCCCGGCCCTCACCTCCGGGTCATGGTACTGGAGGGTGCCCGGCCCTCACAGGTCATGTGAAGGGTGCCGGCCCTCACACCCGGTTTACAGCACTGTAGGGGTTCAGACTTCACACCCCGTTTCATGGCACTGAATGGGTGCCCGGCCCTCACACCCGGGCCATGGTGCTGGAGGGTGCCCGGCCTTCCTCCCCGGGTCATGGTGCTGATGGGGTTCCCGGCCCTCACACACCGATTCATGGCAATGAAATCGGGCCATGCCCTCAAACGCAGCATCATGTGAAGGGTGCCCGGCCCTCACACCCTGGTTCACTGCACTGTAGGGTGCCCGGCCTTCACCCAGTTTCAGGGCACTGAAAGGGTGCCCAGCCCTCACACCCGGTTCGAGCACTGAGGTGCCCGGCCCTACACCCGTGTTCATGACACTGAAGGGGTGCCCGGCCCTCCTCACTCCGGGTCATGGTGCTGGAGGGTCCCCAGCCCTCACTCCCCGGGTCATGTCACTGAGAAGGGTGCCCGGCCATCACACCGGTTCATGGCACTGATGGGGTGCCAGCCCTCACACCCCGAGTCATGGTGCTGAGGGGTGCCAGCCCTCACACCCCGGGTCATGTGAAGGGGTGCCCGGCCCTCACACCCCGGTTCAAAGCACTGTGGGGTGCCAGCCATCCACAGTTCATGGCACTGAAAGTGCCAGCCCTCACACCCGGTTCATGACACTGAAGATGAGCCTGCCCTCACCCAGTTCATGGCACTGAAGGGTGCCCAGCCCTCACAATCCGGGTCATGGTGCTGGAGAGATGCCCGGCCTTCACCCCGGGTCATGAAGGGGTGCCCTGCCCTCACACCCAGGGTCATGTGAAGGGGTGCCCGGCCCTCACACCCCGGTTTACAGCACTGTAGGGGTTCCAGGCCTTCACACCCCGTTTCATGGCACTGAATGGGTGCCCGGCCCTCACACCCGGGCCATGGTGCTGGAGGGTGCCCGGCCTCTCACTCCCCGGGTCATGGTGCTGATCGGGTTCCCGGCCCTCACACACCGATTCATGGCAATGAAATCGAGCCAGGCACTCAAACGCAGCATCATGTGAAGGGGTGCCGGCCCTCACACCAGTCATGTGAAGGGATGCCCGGCCCTCACACCCTGGTTCACTGCACTGTAGGGGTGCCCGGCCTTCACACCCAGTTTCAGGGCACTGAAAGGGTGCCCGGCCCTCACACCCCGGTTCATGGCACTGAAGGGTGCCCGGCCCTACACCCGTGTTCATGACACTGAAGGGTGCCCGGCCCTCACACTCCGGGTCATGGTGCTGGAGGGTCCCCGGCCCTCCTCCCCGGTCATGTCACTGAAGGGGTGCCCGGCCATCACACCCGGTTCATGGCACTGATGGGGTGCCAGCCCTCACACCCAGTCATGGTGCTGAAGGGGTGCCCGGCCCTCACACCCGGGTCATGTGAAGGGGTGCCCGGCCCTCACCCCAGTTCAAAGCACTGTAGGGGTGCCCCGGCCATCACACGGTTCATGGCACTGAAAGGGTGCCCGGCCCTCACACCCCGGTTCATGACACTGAAGATGAGCCCGGCCCTCACACCCCGGTTCATGGCACTGAAGGGTGCCCGGCCCTCACAATCCGGGTCATGGTGCTGGAGAGATGCCCAGCCACACCCCGGGTCATGTGAAGGGTGCCCTGCCCTCACAAGCCGGTTCACAACACTGTAGGGGTGCCGGCCATCACACCGGTTCATGGCACTGAAAGGTGCCCGGCCCTCACCCGGTTCATGACACTGAAGATGAGCCCGGCCATCACACCCGGTTCATGGCACTGAAAGGGTGCCCGGCCCTCACACCCGGTTCATGACACTGAGAAGATGAGCCCGGCCCTCACACCCGGTTCATGGCACTGAAGGGGTGCCCGGCCTACACCCGTGTTCATGACACAGAGGGGTGCCGGCCCTCACACTCGGGTCATGGTGCTGGAGGGTCCCGGCCCTCACTCCCCGGGTCATGTCACTGAAGGGTGCCCGCCCATCCACACCCGGTTCATGGCACTGATGGGTGCCCGGCCCTCACACCCGACTCATGGTGCTGATGGGGTGCCAGCCCTCACACCCGGGTCATGAAGGGGTGCCCGGCCCTCACACCGGTTCAAAAGCACTGAAGGTGCCCGGCTTCACACCTCGGTTCATGACACTGAAGATGAGCCCGGCCCTCACACCCGGGTCACAGCACTGTAGGGTGCCCGGCCTTCACACCCTGTTCATGGCACTAAAGGGCTGCCAACCCTCCACACCCGGTTCATGGCACTGAAGATGTGCCCGGCCCTCACACCCAGTTCATGGCACTGAATGGGTGCCCGGCCCTCACACCCGGCTCATGTGAAGGGGTGCCCCTCACACCCAGTTCAAAGCACTGTAGGGGTGCCAGCCATCACACCCGGTTCATGGCACTGAAAGGTGCCAGCCCTCACCGGTTCATGACACTGAAGATGAGCCCGGCCCTCACACCCCAGTTCGCGCACTGAAGGGGTGCCCGGCCCTCTAATCCGGGTCATGGTGCTGGAGAGATGCCCGGCCTTCACCGGGTCATGTGAAGGGGTGCCCTGCCCTCACAAGCCGGTTCACACACTGTAAAGTGCCGGGCCTTCACAACCCGTTTCATGTCACGAAAGGGTGCCCGGCCTGACACCCCCAGGTCATGTCACTGAAGGGTGCCCGGTCCTCACACCCCAGGGCATGGTGCTGGAGAGATGCCCGGCCTTCACACCCCGGGTCATGTGAAGGGTGCCCTGCCCTCCAAGCCGGTTCACAACACTGTAGGGGTGCCAGGCATTCACAACCCGTTTCATGTCACGAAAGGGGTGCCCGGCCCTGACACCCAGGTCATGTCACTGAAAGGGTGCCGGTCCTCACACCCCGGGGCATGGTGCTGGAGGGTGCCGGCCCTCACTCCCCGGGTCATGTCACTGAAGGGGTGCCCGGCCGTCACCGGGTCATGTCACTGAATGGGTGTCCGCCCTCACACCCCGGGACATGGTGCTGGAGGGTGCCCGGCTTCACACCCGGGTCATGGTGCTGATGGGTACCCGGCCCTCACACCCCGATTCATGGCACTGAAATAGAGCCAGGCCCTCACACCCGATTCATGGCACTGAAATCAGGCCAAGCCAACACCCCAGGTCATGGTGCTGAAGGGTGCTGCCCGGCCCTCACTCCCAGATCATGGCACTGAAATCGAGCCAGGCCCTCAAACCCGCGTCATATGAAGGTGCCCGGCCCTCACACCCTGTTTCATGGGACTGAAAGGGTGCCGGCCCTCACCCGGTTCATGTCACTGTTGGTGTCCAGCCCTCACACCCCAAGGTGCTGGGGGTATCGGCCCTCACCCGGGTCAGGGCACTGAAGGGTGCCCGGCCCCTACCCCTGGTCATGTGAAGGGTGTCCAGCCCTCCAACCCGGTTCATAACACTGTAGGGGTGCCCTGCCCTCACACCTCATTTCATGGCACTGAAGGCGTGCCCGGCCCTCACACCCGAATCATGGTGCTCAGGGGTGCCCGGCCCTCACCCCAGGTCATGTGAAGGGGTGCCGGCCTTCACCGGTTCACAGCACTGTGGGGTGCCGGGCCTTCACACCCCGTTCATGGCACTGAAAGGTTTGACCCTCACACCCAGGTTCATGGCATTGGTGTGCCCGGCCATCACACCCAGTTCATGGCACTGAAGGGTGCAGCCCTCACCTCCGGGTCATGGTGCTGGAGGGTCCCCGGCCCTCACTCCCCGGGTCATGTCACTGAAGGGTGCCCAGCCATCACACCCCAGTTCATGGCACTGATGGGGTGCCAGCCCTCACACCCAGTCATGGTGCTGAAGGGTGCCCGGCCTCACACCCCAGGTTATGGGAAGGGGTGCCCGGCCCTCACACCCCAGTTCAAAGCACTGTAGGGTGCCGGCCTTCACACCCGTTACATGGCACTGAGGTGCCCAGCCCTCCCGATTTCCAGCACTGAAGGGTGCCCAGCCTCACAATCGGGTCATGGGTGCTGGAGGATGCCAGCCTTCACCCCCAGGTCATGTGAAGGGGTGCCCGGCCCTCAACCCAGTTCACAACACTGTAGGGGTGCCCGGCCTTCACACCCTGTTTCATGGCACTGAAAGGTGCCCGGCCCTCACACCGGGACATGTCACTGAAAGGGTGCCGGACCTCACACCCGGGTGATGTCACTAAGGATGCCCACCCTCACACTCCGGGTCATGGTGCTGGAGGGGTGCCCTGCCCCTCACCCGCGGGTCATGTCACTGAGTGGTGTCCGGCCCCACCCCGGGTCATGTCAAAAAACGGGTGCCAGGCCCTCACTCCTGGTCATGTCACTGAGGGGGCCCGCCCTCACACCCCGGTTCATGGCACTGATGGGGTGCCGCCCTCACACCCCCGAGTCATGGTGCTGAAGGGGTGCCCGGCCCTCACACCCCGGTTCACAGAACTAGGTCCAGCCTTCACCCTGTTTCATGGCACTGAAAGGGTGCCCGGCCTCACACCCCAGTTCATGGAACTGAAGGTGCCCAGCCTCACACCTTGTTCATGGCACTGAAGGGGTGCCCGGCCCTCACACCCCGGGTCATGAACCTAAAGGGGAGCCTGCCCCCAACCCCGCTTCATGGCACTGAAGGGGTGCCCGGCTTACACCCAGTTCACAGCACTGTAGGTGCCCGGCCCCATCACCTGGGTCATGGTGCTGGAGGGTGCCAGCCCTCACACCCCGGGTCAGGGGGAGCCCGGCCCTCACACCCAGTCATGGTCATTGATGTGCCCAGCCCTCACACCCCGGTTCATGGCACTGAAGGGCCCGGCCTCACACTCCGGGTCAGGTGCTGATGGGTGCCCGCCCTGCACCCCGGGTGTCACCAAAGGTGCCTGGCCCCACACCCGGGTCATGTCATTGAAGGAGCACTGCCTCACACCAGTGTCTGGCACAGAAGGGGTACCCGGACCTCACACCCTGGGGTATGGTGCTGGAGGTGCCAGCCCTCACACCCCAGGTCATTGTCACTGAATGGGTCTCGGCCCTCACACCCAGGACATGGTGCTGGAGGGGTGCCGGCCTTCACATCCGGGTCAGGTGCTGATGGGGTGCCCGGCCCTCACACGCCAATTCATGGCACTGAAATCAGAGGCACCCTCAAACCCCGTGGCATGTGAAGGGGTGCCTGGCCCTCACATCCGGTTCACAGCACTCTAGGGGTGCCCGGCCCTCACCTGTTTCATGACACTAAAAGGGTGCCCGGCTCACACCGCGGGCCGTGTCACTGAAGGGTGCCCCTACACCCCGATTCATGACACTGAAATCAGAGCCACCACACCCCGATTCATGGCACTAGGTGCCTGCCTCACACCCTGTTTCATGGCACTGAAGGGATGCCCGGTCCTCACACCGGGTCATGGTGCTGAGGGTGCCCAGCCCCACCCCGGTTCACGCACTGATGGGGTGCCCGCTTCACACCCTGTTTCATGGCACTGAAAGGGTGCCCGGCCCTCACACTGGGTCATGGTGCTGGATGGGTGCCAGGCCTTCACACCCCGGGTCATGAAGGAGCCAGGCCTCACAACCCGGTTCACAACACTGTAGAGGTGCTGGGCATTCACACCCTGTCACGAAAGGGGTGTCCGGCCCTGACACCCCGGGTCATGTCACTGAAGGAGTGACCGGCACTCAAACCCAGGTTCATGGCACTGAAGGGTGCCGGCCCTCACACCCCGGGGCATGGTGCTGAGGGGTGCCCGGCCCTCACACCCCGGGTCATGTCACTGGGTGCCCGGCCGTCACACCCCGGGTTATGGTGCTGATGGGGTACCCGGCCCCTCACACCCCGATTCATGGCACTGAAATGAGCAGCCCCAACACCCCGGGTCATGGTGCTGAAGGGTGCCCGCCTCACACGCCGATTCATGGCACTAAAATCGAGCCAGCCCTCAAACCCGGCGTCATGTGATGGGGTGCCCGGCCCTCACACCCCAGGTCATGTGAAGGGGTGCCCGGCCCTCACACCCTGGTTCACAGCTCTGTAGGGGTGCCCGGCCTTCACACCCCGTTTTAGGGCACTGAAAGCGTGCCTGGCCCTCACACCCCGGTTCATGGCACTGAAGGGGTGCCCGGCACTCACACCCGGGTCATGGTGCTGGAGGGGTCCCCAGCCCTCACACCCCGGGTCATGTCACCAAAGAGGTGCCCGGCCCTCACTCCCCGGGTCATGTCACTGAAGGGGTGCCCGGGCCTCACACCCCGGTTCATGGCACTGATGGGGTGCCCGGCCCTCACACCCCGAGTCATGGTGCTGAAGGGTGCCCGGCCCTCACACCACGGTTCAAATCACTGTAGGGGTGCTCGGCCTTCACACCCCGTTAAATGGCACTGAAAGGGTGCCCGGCCCTCACACCCCGGTTCATGGCACTGAAGGGGTGCCCGGCCCTCACAATCCGGGTCATGGTGCTGAGGGACCCCGCCTTCACACCCCGGTTCAACACTGTAGCGGTGCCCGGCCTTCACACCCTGTTTCATGGCACTGAAAGGGTGCCCGGCCCTCACACCCAGGGAGAGCCAGGCCTCACACCCTGATTCATGGCACTGAAATTTGAGCCTAAGCCCAACACCCAGGTCATGGTGCTGCCTGAACCTCACACCCCGACCAGACTAGGTGCCCGGCCTCACACCCTGTTTTCATGGCACTGAAGTGGATGCCTGGTCCTCACACTCCGGTCAGGCGGGAGGTGCCCCGGCCCTCACACCCCGGTTCATGCAATTGATGGGCCTGGCCTTCACACCCCTGCTTCATGGCACTTGAGGGTGCCCGGCCCTCACACCTGGGTCAAGGGTGCTGGGTGTCCTGGCCCTCACACCCCTTAATGTCACTAAAGAGGTGCCCGGCCCCTCACCCCCGGGTCATGTTACTGAAGGGGTGCCTGGCCCCACACCCCGGTTCATGGCACTGATGGGGTGCCTGCACCACACCCCGAGTCATGGTGCTGGAAGGGGTGCCCGCTCTCACACCCCGGGCTGGTGCTGAGGGGTACCTGGCCCTCACACCCAGGTTCATGGCACTGAAGGTGCCTGGCTCACACCCGAGGCATGGTGCT
>NW_024729023.1:0-12352 GCF_018991925.1 Homarus americanus | reverse complement strand
CAGCGCCACACGGCCTCTATCGACCACACGGCCTCTAACGGCACCGCACGTCTCTAGCGGCGCCACACGGCCTCTGGCGGCACCACACAGCTCTCTAACAGCCACACAGCTTCTAGCGGCACCACACTCTAACGGCACCACACGCACTCTATCGGCACCACACAGCCTCTACGGCACCACAGCACTAAACCAGCACCACACACCTCTACCAGCACCACACGGCCTCTGGCGGTGCTCACGGCTTCAGCGGCACCACACAGATTCTAGCAGCACCACACAGCTTCTACCAGTGCTACACAGCTTCAGCACCACACAGCCTCTATCGGCACCCACACAGCCTCTAGCGGCGCCACACAGCCTCTGGCAGCACCACACAGACTCCCAGCAGCACCACACAGCTCATCAACACCACACAGACTCTGGCAGCACCACACGACCCCCATCGGCACCACACGTCCTCTGGCGGCACCACACAGCCTCAAGGCACCACACAACCTCTGCGGCACCACACCTACACCACACAGCTTCACAGCACCACACACCCTCTGCCGGCACCACACGCCTCTACGCACCACACAGTGGCACCACACAACCTCTAGCGGCACCACACAGCTTCACACCACACACACCTAACCACCACACACCCTCTAACAGCACCACACGTCCTCTAGCGGCACCACATCTTCAACAGCACTACAAAGCTTCTAGCAGCACCACACACCACTAACAGCACCACACGTCCTCTAGCAGCACCACACAGCTTCTGCAGTACCACTGCCCAGCAGCACCACACAGCCTCTATCAGCACCACACAGCCTCTGGCAGTGCCACACACCCCAGCGGCACCACACAGCCTAACAGTGCCACACAACATCCAGCGGCCACACGCAGCCCTTGCGACACCACACAGCCTCTTCTTCACCACCTGACCCCGGCGCACCACACAACCAACGGTGCCACACAGCCTCTAGCGACACCACAGAACCTCCAGCGGCACCACGCAGCCTCTAGCGGCACCACCTGGCCTCTACCAGCACCACACAGCCTCTACCAGCACCACACAGCCTCTGGCAGTTCTACACAGCTCTAGCGGCACCACACAGCTCAACGGCACCACACAACTTCAACGTGCACACAGCTTCTGCTTGGCACCACAGCCTCTATCGGCACCACACACAGCCTCTAGCGGCACCACACAGCTTCAGCGGCATTACACAATTCTGCGGCACCACACAGCCTCTATCGGCACCACACAGCCTCTAACGGCACCACACCTCCCGGCGGCACCACACGGCCTCTGGCGGCACCACACAGCTTCTAGCAGCACCACACAGCTTCTGCAGCACCACACCCTCTAACGGCACCACACGTCCTCTGGCGGCACCACACAGCCTCTAGCGGCACCACACAGCTTCAGCAGCATCACACAGCACCTGGCGGCATCACACAGCTTCAGCATCTGCACACAGCTTCTAGCGGCACCACACAATTCTGCAGCACCACACAGCTTCTGCGGTGCACACAGCTTCTAGCAGCACCACAAGCCTCTGGCGGCACCACACAGCCTCTGGCGGCACCACACAGCCTCTAGCGGCACCACACAACCTCTAGCGGCACCCACAGCCTAGCGGCACCACAGCTTCTGGCGACCACAGCCTCTATCGGCACCACACGTCCTCTGGCGGCACCACACAGCCTCTGGCGGCACCACACAGCCTCTAGCGGCACCACACAGCTTCTGGCGGCACTACACAGCTTCTGCAGCACCACACACTCTCTAGCGGCACCACACGTCCTCTGGCGGCACCACACAGCCTCTCGGCACCCCACACAACCTCTAGCAGCACCCACACAGCTTCTAGCAGCACCACACACACTCTAACGGCACCACACACCCTCTAACAGCACCACCGTCCTCTAGCGGCACCACACATCTTCTAGCAGCACTACAAAGCTTCTAACGGCACCACACACCCCTCTAACGGCACCACACGTCCTCTAGCGGCACCACACGCTTCTAGCAGTGCTACACAGCTTCATCAGCACCACACAGCCTCTATCGGCACCACACAGCCTCTAGCGGTACCACGCACCTCTAGCGGCACCACACAGCTTCTAACGCACCACACAGCCTCCAGCGGCACCACGCAGCCTCTTGCGACACCACACAGCCTCTGGCGGCACCACAGCCCCGGCGGAACCACACGCTTCTAACGGTACCACACAGCCTCCGCGGCACCACAGAACTCCAGCGGCACCACCGCGGCCTATGGCACCACAGCCTCTATCGGCACCCACAGCTTCTAGCAGTACTACACAGCTTATGGGAGCACCACAGCCTTACCAGCACCAAACATCCTCTAGCAGCACTACACATTCTCCAAGCAGCACCACACAGCCTCTGGCGGCACCACACAGCTTCTAACAGTACTACACAGCTTCTATCAGCAGCACCACAGCCTCTATCGGCACCACAGCCTCTAGCGGTACCACGCACCCTCTGGCGGCACCACACTGCTTCTAACGGTACCACACAGCCTCTAGCGGCACCACGCACCCTCTTGCGACACACAGCCTCTAGCGGCACCACAGCCTCCAGCGGCACCACAGCTTCTAACGGTACCAGCCTCTGGCGGCTCCACAGAACCTCCAGCGGCACCACACAGCCTCTGGCGGCACCACACAGCCTCCATCGGCACCACACAGCTTCTAGCAGTGCTACACAACGCCAAGGCACCACACAGCCTTACCAGCACCAAACATCCTCTAGCGGCACTACGTTCTCAGCAGCACCACACAGCCTCTAGCGGCACCACCACAGCTTCTGGCAGTACTACACGCTTTACCTCCAGCGGCACCTGGCCTCTATCGGCACCACACAGCCTCTGCGGTACCACGCACCCTCTGGCGGCACCACACAGCTTCTAACGGTGCCACACACGCCTCTGGCGGCACCACGCACCCTCTTGCGACACCACCCAGCCTCTATAGCGGCACCACACACAGCCTCTATCGGCACCACACAGCTTCTGGCAGCATCACACAGCTTCGCTTG
Source organism: Homarus americanus (assembly GCF_018991925.1). NCBI lineage: Eukaryota > Metazoa > Arthropoda > Malacostraca > Decapoda > Nephropidae > Homarus > Homarus americanus. The sequence goes on along the minus strand of NW_024729023.1, from coordinate 9,297 downwards.
GCACTACGGCTCTCTAACAGCACCACACGGCCCCAGCAGCACTACACTGAGCGTAGCGGCACCACACTGACTCTGGCAGCATCATACAGCTTCTAGCAGCACCATAGAACCTCTAGCAGCACCAGACTTCCTGGCAGCACCACACAGCTTCTGCGGCACTACACGGCTCCTAAGGCACCACACAGCCTTTAGCAGCACTACACTGACTGTAGCAGCACCACACTGACTCTAGCAGCATCATACAGCTTCTAGCGGCACCACAGAACCTCTAGCAGCACCACAGCTTCTGCAGCACTACACGGCTCCCTAATAGCACCACAGCAACAGCAGCACTACACTTACTGCAGCAGCACCACACACGACTCGGCAGCATCATACAGCTTCTAGCAGCACCATAAAGCCTCTAGCAGCACCACACAGCTTCTAGCGGCACCACACAGCTTCTAGCAGCACTACATCCCCTAATAGCACCACACAGCCACACAGCAGCACTACGCCCCGCACCAGCAGCACCACGCACGACTCTGCAGCATCCTTAATGGCCTCTAGCAGCACCACACAGCCTCTATCGGCACCACACGTCCTCTGGCAGCATCACAGCTTCTGGCAGCACTACACGGCTCTGACAGCACCCACACAGCCTTTAGCAGCACTACACTGACTGTGGCGGCACCACACTGACTCTAGCAGCATCATGGCCTCTAGCGGCACCACGAACCTCAGGCACCACGGCTTCCGCATCACACAGCTTCTGCCAGCACACGGCTCTTAACAGCACCACACAAGGCAGCAGCACTACACTTACTGTAGCAGCACCACACTGACTCTAGCAGCATCATACAGCTTCTAGCAGCACCATAGAGCCTCTAGCAGCACCACACAGCTTCTGCATCACCCACGTCCTCTGGCGGCACCACACAGCTATGGCGGTACCACACAGCCTCTGCGGCACTACACAACCTCTGGCGGCACTACACATCCTCTAGCAGCACCACACACCCTCTAGCACCACCACACACCCTCTAGCACCACCCACACCCTCTGGCAGCACACAGCCTCTGGGGCACCACACAGCCTCTGGCGGCACCACACACACCTCTGGCGGCACCACAGCCTCTGGCGGCACCACACAGCCTCTAGCGGTACCCGCACAGTCTCTAGCGGTACCGCACCCAGTCTAGCGGTACCGCACGGTCTGCAGCACCACACATCTTCTGGAGCACCACACAGCTTCCTGGGAGCACCACCCAACTTCTAGGAGCACCACACAGCCTCTAGCAGCACAAAACGGCCTCTGGCAACACAGAAACGGCCTCTAGCAGTACGACACGTCCTCTAGCAGTGCCACACGGCTTCCAGCAGCAACACACAGCTTCTAGCAGCAACACACAGCTTCTAGCAGCAACACACAGCTCGAGCTGTCCACACAGCTTCAGCAGCAACACACAGCTCGAGCTGCACCACACAGCTTCGCAGCACCACACAGCTTCTAGGAGCAACACAGCTTCGAGCAGTACGACACAGCTTCTGCGGCACACACAGCGTCTATCGGCACCACACGGCCTCTGGCGGCACCACCCAGCCTCTACCAGCACCACACAGCCTCTACCAGCACCACACAGCCTCTGGCGGCACCACACAGCTTCTGGAGTGCTACACAGCTTCTGGCGGCACCACACAGCTTCTAGCGGCACACACAGCTTCTAGCAGTGCTACACAGCTTCTAGCAGCACCACACAGCCTCTATCGGCACCACACAGCCTCTAGCGGCACCACACAGCTTCACAGCATTACACAGATTCTAGCAGCACCACACAGCCTCTATCGGCACCACACAGCCTCTAACGGCACCACCGTCCTCTAGCGGCACCACGTCCTCTAGCGGCACCACACAGCCTCTGGCGGCACCACACAGCCTCTAGCAGCACCACTCTCTAACGGCACCACACGTCCTCTAGCGGCACCACCACAGCTTCTGCGGCATTACACAGATTCTGCGGCACCACACAGCCTCTATCGGCACCACACAGCCTCTGGCGGCACCACACAACCTCTAGCGGCACCACACAGCCTCTGCAGCCGCAGCCTCTCAGCACACGCAGCCTCTGCAGCACCACACAGCCTCTGGCAGCACCCACACAGCCTCTGCAGCACCACACAGCCTCTGGCAGCACCACAGCCTCTAGCAGCACCACCACAGCCTCTGGCACCACACCCCCTCCAGTACAGCCACTAGCAGCACCCACATCCTGGCAACACCACAGCCTCTGCAGCACCACACAGCCTCTAGCGGCACCACACAGCCTCTGGCGGCACCACACACAGCCTCCTAGCGGCACCCACACAACCTCTGGCGGCACCACAGCCTCTGGCGGCACCAAACAACCTCTACAGCACCACCCGGCCTCTCGCAGCACCACACAGCCTCTAGCGGCACCACACAGCCTCTAGCGGCACCACACAGCCTCTAGCGGCACTACACATCCTCTAGCACCACCACACACCCTCTAGCACCACCACACAGCCTCTGGCGGCACCACACAGCTGGCACCACACAACCTCTAGCGGTACCGCACAGTCTCTAGCAGCAACACCAGCTTCTAGGATCACCACACAGCTTCTGGAGCACCACACAGCCTCCAGCAGCACAAAACGGCCTCTAGCAGCACAGAAACGGCCTCTAGCAGTACGACACGTCCTCTGGCACTGCACAGCTTCCAGCAGCAACACACAGCTTCTGCAGCAACACACAGCTTCTAGCAGCAACACACAGCTCCGAGCTGTACCACACAGCTTCTACAGCAACACGCTCCAGCTGTACCACACAGCTTCTGGCAGCACCACAGCTTCTAGGAGCAACACACATCGAGCAGTACCACACAGCTTCTAGGCGCACACAGCTTCTAGCAGCACCACAGCGTCTATCGGCACCCACAGCCTCTAGCGGCACCCCAGCCTCTACCAGCACCACACGGCCTCTGGCGGCCACAGCTTCTGGCAGTGCTGCACAGCTTCTAGCGGCACCACACAGCTTCTAGCAGCACCACAGCTTCTGGCAGTGCTACAGCTCGCAGCACACACAGCTTCTAGCAGCACCACACAACCTCTGGCACCACACAGCTTCACACGACTTCTGCAGCTTCTGCAGCGGCATCACACAGCTTCTAGCAGCACCACACAGCGGCAGCCTCTATGACCACACACAGCCTCAACAGCGGCACCACACAGCTTCTGGCAACATTACACAGATTCTGCAGCACCACACAGCCTCTATCGGCACCAGACCTCCTAACGGCACCACGTCCTCTAGCGGCACCACAGCCTTTAGCGGCACCACACAGCTTCAGCACTACACAGCCTCACCACACCTCTCTCTAACGGCACCACACGTCCTCTGCGGCACCACACAGCCTCTAGCGGCACCACACAGCCTCTAGCAGCACCACAGCTTCTGCCAGCACCACACACCTCTAACGGCACCACACACCCTCTAACGGCACCACACGTCCTCTAACGGCCACACATCTTCTAGCAGCACTCACACAGCTTCTAGGCACCACACCCTCTAACGGCACCACACAGCTTCTGGCAGTGCTACCTTCTATCAGCAGCACCACAGCCTGTATCGGCACCACACCGGCCTCTGGCGGTGCACCCTCTGGCGGCACCACACAGCTTCTAACGGTACCACACAGCCTCTCGCGACACCGCACCCTCTTGCGACACCACACCGCCTCTGGCGGCACCACAACCTCTGGCGGCACACCTTCTAACGGTACCACAGCCTCTAGCGGCACCCACAGAACCTCCAGCGTCACCACACAGCCTCTGGCAGCCCACAGCCTCCATCGGCACCACACAGCTTCTAGCAGTGCTACACAGCTTATAGGGCACCACACAGCCTTACAGCACCAAACATCCTCTAGCAGCACTACACACATTCTCAAGCAGCACCACACAGCCTCTAGCGGCACCACACAGCTTCTGGCAGTCCTACACAGCTTCTATCAGCGCACAGCCTCTATCGGCACCACACAGCCTCTGGCGGTACCACGCACCCTCTGGCGGCACCACACAGCTCTAACGGTGCCACACAGCCTCTAGCGGCACCCGCACCCTCTTGCGACACCCACCCACTCTGGCGGCACCACACAGCCTCTATCGGCACCACACAGCTTCATAGCAGCATCCGCACAGCTTCTGGCAGCACTACGACTCTTAACGGCACAACGCTGACGACCTTTAGCAGCACTACAACACTGACTGTAGCAGCACCACACTGACTCTGGCAGCATCATGCAGCTTCTGGCAGCATCATAGAAAGCCTGGCAGCACCACAGACTTCTGCCGGCATCACGCTTCAACAGCATACGCGGCTCTTAACAGCACCACGGCCTGGCAGCACTACACCTGACTGTTAGCAGCACCACCACTGACTCTAGCAGCATCATACAGCTTCTAGCGGCACCATAGACCTCTGGCGGCACCCACAGCCTATAGCGGTGCCACAGCCTCTGGCGGCACTACACAGCCTCTGGCGGCACCACAGCCTCTAGCAGCACCACACAGCTTCTAGCAGCATCGCACAGCTTCTAGCAGCACTACACGGCTCTTAACAGCACCACACAGCCTTTAGCAGCACTACACTGACTGCAGCAGCACCACACTGACTCTAGCGGCATCATACAGCTTCTGGCAGCACCATGGCCTCTGGCAGCAGCACACGGCTTCTGCGGCACCACACAGCTTCTGGCAGCACCGCGGCCTCGCAGCAGCCACGCAGCTTCTACGCAGCACTACGCGGCTCTTAACAGCACCACACAGCCCAGCAGCACCACTGACTGTAGCAGCACCACTGACTCGCAGCATCATGACAGCTTCTAGCAGGACCTCTGGCGGCACACGGCTTCTAGCAGCACCAGCTACTGGCGGCACCATAGAGCCTCTAGCGGCAGCACACCAGCTTCTAGCAGCACCACACAGCTTCTAGCAGCACCGCGGACCTCTAACGGCAGCACACGCAGCTTCTGGCAGCACCACACAGCTTCTAGCAGCACCATAGAGCCTCTGGCAGCACACGCAGCTTCTAGCAGCACCATGGGCTCTGGCAGCAGCACGCAGCTTTTAGCAGCACTACACGACTCTTAACAGCGCCACACAGCTTCTAGCAGCATCACACAGCTTCTAGCAGCACCACGGCTCTTAACTGCACAGCCAGCAGCACTACTGACGCCAGCACCACACTGACTCTGGCGGCATCATATTTGGCACCACAGAACCTCCAGCGGCACCACACAGCCTCTATCGGCACCACACAGCTTCAGCAGCATCACGCAGCTTCTAACAGCACTACACGGCTCATAACAGCACCACCGCAGCCTAGCAGCACTACACTGACTGTAGCAGCACCACACTGACTCTAGCAGCATCCTACTGACTTCTAGCAACCTTCTAGCCAGCACCACACGTCCTCTAGCAGCACCACACGTCCTCTGGAGCACCACACGTCCTCTATCAGCACCACGGCCTTAACAGCATCCACTGCCTCTAACAGCATCACACAGGCTCTAACAGCACCACACAGCCTCTGCGGCACCACACAGTCTCTAGCGGCACCACACAGCCTCCTGGCGGCACCACACAGCCTCTGGCGGCACCACACAGCCTCTGGCGGCACCACAGACCTCTGCGGCACCACACAGCCTCTGGCGGCACCACACAGCCTCTGGCGGCACCACACCCAGCCTCTAGCAGCACCACACAGCCTCTGGCAGCACCACACAGCCTCTATGATACACACAGCCTCTAGCAGCACCACACAGCCTCTAGCGGCACCACACAGCCTCTGGCGGCACCACACAGCCTCTGGCAGCACCACACACAGCCTCTGGCAGTACAGCCTCTGGCGGCACCACACAACCTCTGGCGGCACGCCTCTGGCGGCACCACACAGCCTCTGGCGGCACCACACAGCCTCTGGCGGCACCACACAGCCTCTGGCGGCACCACACAGCCTCTGGCGGCACCACACAGCCTCTGGCGGCACCCCACAGCCTCTAGCGGCACCACACAGCCTCTGGCGGCACCACACAGCCTCTAGCGGCACCACACTGCCTCTAACAGGTCCATGCAGCCTTCACTGGCATACACGCAACAACCACTAACGAGTCTTTTCACGCAAGCAAACAAACAAACACGCACGCAAGCACACACGCACACACACGCACACTTTACCCCCTTCATATTCCTGATCTGGTATTCAGGAAGGGGAATACCATATCATACCACAGCTATCATAGCAGTTAGAATATATCCTAATGCATGTATAAAATACTGTACTCAGTTTAAACTCATTATATTTTAATTTCTTATTGGCAAGAACAATTTGTTTTAGGAAGGTACTGTGCTGTGCTGTGCTGTACTGTACTGTACTGTTCTGTACTGTACTGTATTGTGATGTACTTCTAATTGTATTCATGGACAGTGCCACTATACTTACAATTGTATTCATGGACAGTGCCCCTCAAGAAGCTGGTGGACAAGAAGGTTCTTGTAGGGTCTCCCAACACCACATTCTCTTCAGGGCGCTGATGAGTGATCGTGACGGCAGTAGAAGGGTCACTGCTGCTCTGTTGTCCTTTCACTGTTGTCTAGTGATTCATTGGTAGTTGAGGCTGTGAATAAGGCAAAAATCAACACAGTATTTGATAATTGATAAAGTCACCATTATGGTCTTTTCCCTAATGACAGCTGTGGTATCAAGCAGTTCTTTAAAACAGGCAAAACCTATCAACCCGACCAAAACTAATGAACCTAATTTAAAAGAATTCAGTCAGGTGTTGGTTGGTTAAATTTCCACAAGACCTTAACAGTACAGAGCTAAGACCCTCAAGGTAAAGTATACAGTATATCACACAGCAGAACTTCTCTCAAAAATGACTTATCCAGTAAATAGGTTGAGTTCACTCCTGCTCAACATCCAGCCCCACAAAGTTCTTCTTCCCATTGTATTTATTATCAGGATGGTCTTGTTCCCCATCTTGGGTAATGAACCACTGTATCTGAAACACATTGGTATGATTAATAAGTCTGTTTACGTCTGAAATATTAACTATCACAGTACAGTATGTGAATAACTCACTGTAGGTGTGTTACCCATGTACTGTATATGCACATAACTACAGAGGAAACAAAAAAAGAAAGCACTTGGGAACTTCATGTTTTCTTTTTCGTTTGTGGTTATTAGCATACACCACAATATGTTAGTATCTTTCAATACATGTTATTGAATATACGAGGTATATATCACAGCTTTAATATATGGCAGTAACTGAAGGGAGAATCTATACTGTACTTTCCATTTAATGAGATTATGGATGACTAGTTACCATTACTACAATATGTACTCATGACAAGATTATGTGATAGGTAGTCTATACATAAATATTCATATCAACAAACATCACCTGATTCAAGAGTGTGTGAAGGAGTAGAGGAAATATTGAAGAGGATCCCTCCCCTACAACAGCGTAGCCAGAATACCATAGCAACGGAGCTCAACCGCAGCGAGGTTCTCACGGGGGGGTCGCTACTTGCGATACTCTTTCTTACATCTGACAAGCTCAGCCGATTACCCTAGGCGAGCCCCTTCGCCTACCTGGAGACTTTTCACTCCCTCCTTACCTCGACGATTCCACTGCTGCCGTCCGTCACGACCTGCTGGAAAACCTACGACAAGCAGTTTCTGCATTCAGAGCCACTGCCCCACGCCAGCCTTCCCGGCGCCCTGAACACATCCCTCCTGCTCTACTCAACGCCGAGTATGTTTTCGTCAGGCGCGATGCTCACCGCAACCCATTTCAACGCCCCTACGACGGGCCCTTCCAGGTTTTTGCACGTTCAGCGAAGTTTCTGACGATCATCCGCCATGGCAGACACGACACCGTCAGCATTGATCGAGTGAAGCCGGCCATCTTACCCGTTGGGTCTCCAGCTCAGCATTACCCCCAACAAACTACGCCTACGCCAGTCTGCCCACAGTTACCACTTACAGCAACACCCCCGTCCACAACATTTCTGGGCACCTTCTTTTCATCCTCAGGTACCTACTGCTCCTGTCGTGGACCCTGCTCCTGTCGGGGACCCTGCCGCTGTCGTGGACCCTGCCGCTGTCATGGACCCTGCTCCTGACGTGGACCCAGACAGTGACCCTGAGGACTTTGCTCCTGCCGCGGCAGCAGCACAGCAACCATTTCCTGTACAACCTTCTCTAATCCACAACCCTCCTTCTCCCCCTGATTCTCCCACAGGTTCTGTATTACTAGACGGAATTCGTCACCCGTAGCGGCCGAGTCGTCCACACCCCTGCCCGTTATGTCTCACATGTGAGATACAACCCTGCCGACAACAAGTCTCCTGCAGCGCTCGGAGGGGAGGGGGAGTATTGTAGTGGATCTCTCCCATACAAAAGCGTAGCCAAATACCATAGCAACGGAGCTCAACCACCACCGAGGTTCTCATGGGGTGGGGGTCGCCACCTGCGATACTCTTCCTTACATCTGATAAACGTAGCCGATTACCCTAGCAACGGAGTCCAGCAACCGACCAGTTCCCACGGGTTTACTCCCGGCTGCTGTATATATAGGGGTGCTTGTGGTAGAAGCGGTACCGCTCTTTCCTCGCAAGCAAGATGTCACGGGTTCGATTCCCGGGCAGGTGGAAGTTGTTTGGACACTCTTCCTAGCCCCCTTGGTCCCTGTTCACCTAGCAGTAAAGTAGGTACCTGGTGTAAATCGAAAGGTTGCGAATTCGTATTCAGGGAAAGTTGTTGGAGCTTCTTAACTTGGAACTAACACAATCCGAGGAGTGGTGACCCGAGGATCACACACCAACACACAGACAAAAACCCAATACGTGCGCTATGCGCTAACCAAATAAACGCAATCGTGTAAAGCCACGGCACTATCTCTCCCACTACAATTCCCTTCCTCTGTCATCTTCCCCGCTCTGCCTTTCGCAACCAACAACTTTTGGAGCTTCTAAACTTGGAACGTGTGGGGCATTCAACCTTGAGGCCAGCAACACGCACATCATCTCTAACGAAGCTCCTGCACAGCTACTCCCTTCAGCACGCAACTCACCCAACGTGTCTTCTGAGCAAACTTCTTACCACACGGCATCTCCAGCACCAGACTGTCTTGTATATAATATATTTTATATAAGAAAACCACCACCTAGAGTTTCCATCCATCCCATCCTGAGTGCGAGATATAACATCACGTAACTCTACAATATAAA
>NW_024729022.1:0-17086 GCF_018991925.1 Homarus americanus | reverse complement strand
CCTGATCGAGTATAACAAAGCCTCCTGATCGAGTATAACAAAGTCCCCCTGATCGAAAATAACAAAGTCCCCTGATCGAGTACAACAAAGCCCCCGGATCAGGTATAAAAAGGCCCCTGATCGAGTATAACAAAGACCCCTGGTCGAGTATAACAAAGTTCCCTCATCGAATATAACAAAGTCCCCTCATCGAGTATAACAAAGTGCCCTGATCGAGGAGAACAAAGTCCCCTGATCGAGTATAACAAAGTCCCCTGAACGATTATAACAAAGGCCCCTGATCGAGTATAACAAAGTTTCCTGATCGAGTAAAACAAAGCTCCCTGACCGAGTATAACAAAGTCCCCTGATCGAGTATAACAAAGTCCCCTGATTGAGTATAACAAAGGCCCCTGATCGAGTTTAACAAAGGCCCATGATCGAGTATGACAAAGTCCCCTGGTCGAGTATAACAAAGGCCCCTCATCGAATATAACAAAGGTGCCTGAGAGAGTATAAAAAAGGCCCCTAATCGAGTATAACAAAGTTCCCTGATCGAGAATAACAAAGTCCCCTGATCGAGTATAACAACGCCCCCTCATCAAGTATAACAAAGGCCCCTGATCAAGTATAAGAAAGACCCCTGGTCGAGTATAACAAAGTCCCCTAATCGATTATAACAAAGGCCCCTGATCGAGTATAACAAAGTCCCCCTGATCGAGAATGACAAAGGCCCCTGATCGAGTATAACAAAGCCCCCTCATCAAGTATAACAAAGGCCCCTGATCAAGTATAACAAAGACCCCTGGTCGAGTATAACAAAGTCCCCTAATCGAGAATTATAATAGCTTAGAGCCCCTGATCGAGTATAACAAAGCCCCTGATGAAGTACAACAAAGGCCTAGTCGAACATAACAAAGTCCCTGAGTCAGGTCCCTAACAAATGCCCTGAACAGGTATAACAAAGGCCACTGATGCGGGTATAACAAAGAGTTCCTGATCGAGTATAAACAAAGCCCCTCATCGAGTATAACAAAATCCCTGATCGAGCTGGCCAAGTCCCTGATCCAGTATAACAAAAGCCCCTCATCCAAATATAACAAAGGCCCTGATCCGGAGTGTAACAAGCTCCCTCATCAAGTGTAACAAAGACCCCTGATCGAGTATAACAAAGAACCCTGGTCGAGTATAACAAAGTCCCCTAATCGAGTACAACAAAGGCCCCTGATCGAGTATAATAAAGTCCCCTCATCGAGTATAACAATGTCCCCTGATCGAGTATAACAAACTCCCCTGATCGAGTATAACAAAGTCTCCTCATCGAGTGTAACAAAGTCCTCAAATCGAGAATAAGAAAGGCCTTTGATCGAGTTTAACAAAGGCCCCTTTTCGAGTATAACAAAGGCCTATAAATGAGTATAACAAAGGCCACTGATCGAGTATAAAAGAGTCCCCTGATCGAGTATTACCGAGTCCCTTGATCGAGTATAACAGATTCCCCTCATCTAGTATAACAAAGGCCCCTCATCGAGTATAACAAAGTCCCATGATCGAGTATAACAAAGTCCCCTCATCGAATATAACAAAGTCCCCTGATCGAATATAACAAAGTTTCCTGATCGAGTAAAACAAAGCCCCCTAAACGAGTATCACAAACTCCCCTGATCAAGTATAACAAAGTCCCCTGATTGAGTATAACAAAGGCCCCTGATCGAGTTTAACAAAAGCCCCTGATCGAGTATAACAAGGTCCCCTGCTCGAGTATAACAAAGGCCCCTGATCGAATATAACAAAGGCGCCTGAACGAGTATAACAAAGGCCCCTGATCGAGTATAACAAAGCTCCCTGATCGAGTAAAACAAAGCCCCCTGATCGAGTATAACAAAGTACCCCTGATCGAGAATAACAAAGACCCCTGATCGAGTACAACAAAGCCCCTGATCAAGTATAACATAGGCCCCTGATCGAGTATAACAAAGACCCCTGGTCGAGTATAACAAAGTCCCCTCATCGAGTATAACAAAGCCCCCTCATAGAGTATAACAAAGTTCCCTGATCGAGTATAACAAAGTGCCCTGATCGGGTATAACAAAGGCCCCTGATCGAGTATAACAGAGGCCCCTGATCGAGTATAACAAAGTCCCATGGTCGAGTATAACAAAATCCCCTCATCGAATATAACAACGTCCCCTCATCGAGTATAACAAAGTCCCCGGATCGAGGAGAACAAAGTCCCCTGATCGAGTATAACAAAGTTTCCTGATCGAGTAAAACAAAGCTCCCTGATCGAGTATAACAAAGTCCCCTGATCGAGTATAACAAAGTCCCCGGATTGAGTATAACAAAGGCCCCTGATCGAGTTTAACAAAGGCCCATGATCGAGTATAACAAAGTCCCCTGGTCGAGTATAACAAAGGCCCCTCATCGAATATAACAAAGGTGCCTCAGCGAGTATAACAAAGGCCCCTAATCGAGTATAACAAAGTTCCCTAATCGAGAATAACAAAGTCCCCTGATCGAGTATAACAAAGCCCCCTCATCAAGTATAACAACGGCCCCTGATCGAGTATAACAAAGCCCCCTCATCAAGTATAACAAAGGCCCCTGATCGAGTATAACAAAGACCCCTGGTCGAGTATAACAAAGTTCCCTAATTGAGTATAACAAAGGCCCCTGATCGAGTATTACAGAGTCCCCTGATCGAGTATAACAGAGACCCCTCATGGAGTCTAGCAAAGGCCCCTCATCGAGTATAACAAAGTCCCATGATCGAGTATAACAATGTCCCCTAATCGAATATAACAAAGTCCCCTGATCGAGTAAAACAAAGTCCCCTGATCGAGTATAAAAAAGTCCCCTGATCGAGTATAACAAAGTCCCCTGAACGATTATAACAAAGGCCCCTCATCGAGTATAACAAAGTCCCCCTGATCGAGTATAACAAAGCTCCCTCTTCAAGTAAAACAAAGACCCCTGATCGAGTAAAACAGAGACCCCTAGTCGAGTATAACAAAGTCCTATAATCGATTACAACAAAGGCCCCTGATCGAGTATAACAAAGTCCCCTCATCGAGTATAACAATGTCCCCTGATCGAGTTTAACAAAGTTCTCAAATCGAGAATAACAAAGGCCTTTGATCGAGTTTAACAAAGGCCCCTGTTCGAGTATAACAAAGGCCTCTAAATGAGTATAACAAAGGCCACTGATCGAGTATAACAAAGTCCCCTGATCGAGTATTACCGCGTCCCCTGATTGAGTAAAACAGAGTCCCCTCATCTAGTATAACAAAGGCCCCTCATCGAGTAAAACAAAGTTCCATGATCGAGTATAACAAATTCCCCTCATCGAATATAACAAAGTTTCCTGATCGAGTTAAACAAAGCCCCCTAAACGAGTATAACAAAGTCCCCTGATCGAGTATAACAAAGTCCCCTGATTGAGTATAACAAAGGCGCCTGATCGAGTTTAACAAAATCCCCTGATCGAGTATAACAAAGTCCCCTGGTCGAGTATAACAAAGGCCCCTGATCGAATATAACAAAGTCCCCTGATCGAGAATAACAAAGTCCCCTGATCGAGTACAACAAAGCCCCTGATCAAGTATAACAAAGGCCCCTGATCGAGTATAACAAAGACCCCTGGTCGAGTATAACAAAGTTCCTCATCGAGTATAACAAAGCCCCTCATAGAGTATAACAAAGTCCCCTGATCGAGTATAACAAAGTCCCCTGATTGGGTATAACAAAGTCCCCTGATCGAGTATAACAGAGGCCCCTGATCGAGTATAACAAAGTCCCATGGTCGAGTATAACAAAGTTCCCTCATCGAATATAACAAAGTCCCCTCATCGAGTATAACAAAGTCCCCTGATCGAGGAGAACAAAGTCCCCTGATCGAGTAAAACAAAGTCCTCTGAACGATTATACAAAGGCCCCTGATCGAGTATAACAAAGTTTCCTGATCGAGTAAAACAAAGCTCCCTGATCGAGTATAACAAAGTGCCCTGATCGAGTATATCAAAGTCCCCTGATTGAGTATAACAAAGGCCCCTAATCGAGTTTAACAAAGGCCCATGATCGAGTATAACAAATTCCCTTGTCGAGTATAACAAAGGCCCCTCATCGAACATAAAAAGGTGCCTGAGCGAGTATAACAAAGGCCCCTAATCGAGTATAACAAAGTTCCCTCATCGAGTATAACAAAGCCCTCTGATCGAGTATAACAAAGGCCCCTGATCGAGTATAACAAAGACCCCTGGTCGAGTATAACAAAGTCCCCTATTCGAGTATAACAAAGGCCCCTGATCGAGTATTACAGAGTCCCCTGATCGAGTATAACAGAGTCCCCTGATCGAGTATAACAAAGTCCTTTGAACGATTATAACAAAGGCCCCTCATCAAGTATAACAAAAGCCTCTGATCAAGTATAACAAAGTCCCTTGATCGAGTATTACAGAGTCCCCTGGTCGAGTATAACAAAGGCCCTTATCAAATATAACAAAGGCGCCTGAACGAGTATAACAAAGTCCCCTGATAGAGTATAACAAAGTTCCCTAATCGAGTATAACAAAGCCTCCTGATCGAGTATAACAAAGTCCCCTTGATCGAAAATAACAAAGTCCCCTGATCGAGTACAACAAAGCCCCCTGATCAAGTATAACAAAGGCCCCTGATCGAGTATAACAAAGACCCCTGGTCGAGTATAACAAAGTTCCCTCATCGAATATAACAAAGTCCCCTCATCGAGTATAACAAAGTCCCCTGATCGAGGAGAACAAAGTCCCATGATCGAGTATAACAAAGTCCCCTGAACGATTATAACAAATGCCGCTGATCGAGTATAACAAAGTTTCCTGATCGAGTAAAACAAAGCTCATTGATCGAGTATAACAAAGTCCCCTGATCGAGTATAACAAACGCCCCTGATCGAGTATAACAAAGCCCCCTGATCAAGTACAACAAAGGCCCCTGATCGAGTATAACAAAGTCCCCTGGTCGAGTATAACAAAGGCCCTTCATCGAATATAACAAAGGTGCCTGAGCGAGTATTAAAAAGGCCCCTAATCGACTATAACAAAGTTCCGTGATCGAGTATAACAAAGCCCCCTGATCGGGTATAACAAAGTCCCCCTGATCGAGAATAACAAAGTCCCCTGATCGAGTATAACAAAGCCCCCTCAGTATAACAAAGGCCCCTGATCATATAACAAAGACCCTGGTCGAGTATAACAAAGTCCCCTAATCGAGTATAACAAAGGCCCCTGATCGAGTATAAAAAGTCCCCTGATCGAGAATAACAAAGGCCCCTGATCGAGTATAACAAAGCCCCCTCATCAAGTATAACAAAGGCCCCTGATCAAGTATAACAAAGACCCCTGGTCGAGTATAACAAAGTCCCCTAATCGAGTATAACAAAGGCCCCTGATCGAGTATAACAAAGCCCCCTGATCAAGTATAACAAAGGCCCCTGATCGAGTATAACAAAGTCCCCTGATCGGGTATAACAAAGGCCCCTGAACGAGTATAACAAAGGCCACTGATCGAGAATAATAAAGTCCCCTGATCGAGTATAACAAAGCCCCCTCATCAAGTATAACAAAGGCCCCTGATCGAGTGTAACAAAGCTCCCCCATCAAGTATAACAAAGACCCCTGATCGAGTATAACAAAGACCCCTGGTCGAGTATAACAAAGTCCCCTAATCGAGTACAACAAAGGCCCCTGATCGAGTATAACAAAGTCCCCTCATCGAGTATAACAATGTCCCCTGATCGAGTATAACAAACTCCCCTGATCGAGTATAACAAAGTCTCCTCATCGAGTTTAACAAAGTCCTCAAATCGAGAATAACAAAGGCCTTTGATCGAGTTTAACAAAGGCCCCTGTTCGAGTATAACAAAGGCCTATAAATGAGTATAACAAAGGCCACTGATCGAGTATAACAGAGTCCCCTGATCGAGTATTACCGAGTCCCATGATCGAGTATAACAGAGTCCCCTCATCTAGTATAACAAAGGCCCCTCATCGAGTATAACAAAGTCCCATGATCGAGTATAACAAAGTCCCCTCATCGAATATAACAAAGTCCCCTGTTCGAGTATAACAAAGTCCCCTGATCGAGTATAACAAAGTCCCCTGATCGAGTATAACAAAGTCCCCTGAACGATTATAACAAAGGCCCCTCATCGAGTATAAAAAAGTTTCCTGATCGAGTAAAACAAAGCCCCCTAAACGAGGATAACAAAGTCCCCTGATCGAGTATAACAAAGACCCTGATTAAGTATAACAAAGGCACCTGATCGATTTTAACAAAAGCCCCTGATCGAGTATAACAAAGTCTCCTGCTCGAGTGTAACAAAGACCCCTGATCGAATATAACAAAGGCGCCTGAACGAGTATAACAAAGGCCCCTGATCGAGTATAACAAAGTTCCCTGATCGAGTAAAACAAAGCCCCCTGATCGAGTATAACAAAGTCCCTGATCGAGAATAACAAAGTCCCCTGATCGAGTACAACAAAGCCCCCTGATCAAGTATAACAAAGGCCCCTGATTGAGTATAACAAAGACCCCTGGTCGAGTATAACAAAGTCCCCTCATCGAGTATAACAAAGCCCCCTCATAGAGTATAACAAAGTTCCCTGATCGAGTATAACAAAGTCCCCTGATCGGGTATAACAAAGGCCCCTGATCGAGTACAACAGAGGCCCCTGTTCGAGTATAACAAAGTCCCATGGTCGAGTATAACAATGCCCCTTGATCGAGTATAACAAACTCCCCTGATCGAGTATAACAAAGTCTCCTCATCGAGTTTAACAGGGTCCTCAAATCGAGAATAACAAAGGCCTTTGATCGAGCTTAACAAAGGCCCCTGTTCGAGTATAACAAAGGCCTCTAAATGAGTATAACAAAGGCCACTAATCGAGTATAACAAAGTCCCCTGATCGAGTATTACCGAGTCCCCTGATCGACTATAACAGAGTCCCTTCATCTAGTATAACAAAGGCCCCTCATCGAGTATAACAAAGTCCCATGATCGAGTATAACAAAGTCCCCTCATCGAATATAACAAAGTCCCCTGATCGAGTATAACAAAGTCCCCTGATCGAGTATAACAAAGTCCCATGATCGAGTATAACAAAGGCCCCTGATCGAGTTTAACAAATGCCTCTGATCGGGTATAACAAAGTCCCCTGGTCGAGTATAACAAAGGCCCCTCATCGAATATAACAAAGGTGCCTGAGCGAGTATAACAAAGTCCCCTGATCAAGTATAACAAAGCCCCCTCATCAAGTATAACAAAAGCCCCTCATCGAGTATAACAAAGTCCCATGATCGAGTATAACAAAGTCCCCTCATCGAATATAACAAAATCAAAGTCCCCTGATCTTCGAGTATAACAAAGTCCCCTGATCGAGTATAAAAAAGTCCCCTGATCGAGTATAACAAAGTCCCCTGAACGATTATAACAAAGGCCCCTCATCGAGTATAACAAAGTTTCCTGATCGAGTAAAACAAAGCCCCCTAAACGAGTATACCAAAGTCCCCTGATCGAGTATAACAAAGTCCCCTGATTGAGTATAACAAAGGCCCCTGATCAAGTTTAATAAAAGCCTCTGATCGAGTATAACGAAGTCCCGTGGTCCAGTATAACAAAGGCCCCTAATCGAATATAACCAAGGCGCCTGAACGAGTATAACAAAGTTCCCTGATCGAGTAATACAAAGTCCCATGATCGAGTATAACAAAGTCCCCCTGATCGAGAATAACAAAGTCCCCTGATCGAGTATAACAAAGCCCCCTGATCAAATATAACAAATGCCCCTGATCGAGTATAACAAAGACCCCTGGTCGAGTATAACAAAGTCCCTTCATCGAGTATAACAAAGCCCCCTCATAGAGTATAATAAAGTCCCCTGATCGAGTATAACAAAGTCCCCTGATCGGGTATAACAAAGGCCCCTGATCGAGTATAACAGAGGCCCCTGATCGAGTAAAACAAAGTCCCCTAATCGAGTATAACAAAGGCCCTGATCGAGTATAACAAAGTCCCATGATCGAGTATAACAAAGTCCCCTCATCGAATATAACAAAGTCCCCTGATCGAGTATAAAAAAGTCCCCTGATCGAGTATAAAATGTCCCCTGATCGAGTATAACAAAGTCCCTTGAACAATTATAACAAAGGCCCCTCATCGAGTATAACAAAGTCCCCTGATCGAGAATAACAAAGTCCCTGATCGAGTATAACAAAGCCCCCTGATCAAGTATAACAAAGGCCCCTGTTCGAGTATAACAAAGTCCCCTGTTCGAGTATAACAAAGTCCCCTCATCGAGTATAACAAAGCCCCCTCATAGAATATAACAAAGTCCCTTGATCGAGTATAACAAAGTCCCATGATCAAGTATAACAAATGCCCCTGATCGAGTATAACAAAGACCCCTCATCGAGTATAACAAAGACCCCTGGTCGAGTATAACAAAGTCCCCTCATCAAGTATAACAAAGCCCCCTCATAGAATATAACAAAGTCCCTTGATCGAGAATAACAAAGTCCCATGATCAAGTATAACAAATGCCCCTGATCGAGTATAACAAAGACCCCTGGTCGAGTATAACAAAGTCCCCTCATCAAGTATAACAAAGCCCCCTCATTGAGTATAACAAAGTCCCCTGATCGAGTATAACAAAGTCCCCTGATCGGGAATAACAAAGGCCCCTGATCGAGTATAACAGAGGCCTCTGATCGAGTATAACAAAGTCCCCTAATCGAGTATAACAAAGGCCCCTGATCGAGTATAACAAAGTCCCATGATCGAGTATAACAAAGTCCCCTCATCGAATATAACAAAGTCCCATGATCGAGTATAAAAAAGTCCCCTGATCGAGTATAAAAAAGTCCCCTGATCGAGTATAACAAAGTCTCTTGAACAATTATAACACAGGCCCCTCATCGAATATGACAAAGTCCCCTGATCGAGAATAACAAAGTCCCCTGATCGAGTATAACAAAGCCCCCTGATCAAGTATAACAAAAGCCCCTGATCGAGTATAACAAAGTCCCCTCATCGTGTATAACAAAGCCCCCTCATAGAGTATAACAAAGTCCCGTGATCGAGTATAACAAAGTCCCCTGATCGGGTATAACAAAGGCCCCTGAACGAGTATAACAAAGGCCCCTGATCGAGTATAACAAAGTTCCCTGATCGAGTATAACAAAGCCCCCTGATCGAGTATAACAAAGTCCCCCTGATCGAGATAATAAAGTCCCTGATCGAGTATAACAAAGCCCCCTCATCAAATATAACAAAGGCCCCTGATCGAGTATAACAAAGCTCCCTCATCAAGTATAACAAAGACCCCTGATCGAGTAAAACAAAGACCCCTGGTCGAGTATAACAAAGTCCCCTAATCGAGTACAACAAAGGCCCCTGATCGAGTATAACAAAGTCCCCTCATCGAGTATAACAATGTTCCCTTATCGAGTATAACAAACTCCCCTGATCGATTATAACAAAGTCTCCTCATCGGGTTTAACAAAGTCCTCAAATCGAGAATAACAAAGGCCTTTGATCGAGTTTAACAAAGGCCCCTGTTCGATTATAAAAAAGGCCTCTAAATGAATATAACAAAGGCCACTTATCGAGTATAACAAAGTCCCCTGATGGAGTATTACCGAATCCCCTGATCGAGTATAACAGAGTCCCCTCATCAAGTATAACAAAAGCCCCTCATCGAGTATAACAAAGTCCCATGAACGAGTATAACAAAGTCCCCTCATCGAATATAACAAAGTCCCCTGATCGAGTATAACAAAGTCCCCTGATCGAGTTTAACAAAGTCCCCTGATCGAGTATAACAAAGTCCCCTGAACGATTATAACAAAGGCCCTTCATCGAGTATAACAAAGTTTCCTGATCGAGTAAAACAAAGCTCCCTAAACGAGTATAACAAAGTCCCCTGATTGAGTATAATAAAGTCCCCTGATTGAGTATAACAAAGGCCCCTGATCGAGTTTAACAAAAGCCTCTGATCGAGTATAACAAAGTCCCGTGGTCCAGTATAACAAAGGCCCCTAATCGAATATAACCAAGGCGCCTGAACGAGTATGATAAAGGCTCCTGATCGAGTATAACAAAGTTCCCTGATCGAGTATAACAAAGTCCCATGATCGAGTATAACAAAGTCCCCCTGATCGAGAATAACAAAGTCCACTGATCGAGTATAACAAAGCCCCCTGATCAAGTATAACAAATGTCCCTGATCGAGTATAATAAAGACCCCTGGTCGAGTATAACAAAGTCCCCTCATCGAGTATAACAAAGCCCCCTCATAGAGTATAACAAAGTCCCCTGATGGAGTATAACAATGTCCCCTGATCGGGTATAACAAAGGCCCCTGATCGAGTATAACAGAGGCCCCTGATCGAGTACAACAAAGTCCCATGGTCGAGTATAACAAAGTCCCCTCATCGAATATAACAAAGTTCCCTCATCGAGTATAACAAAGTCCCCTGATCGAAGAGAACAAAGTCCCCTGATCGATTATAACAAAGTCCCCTGAACGATTATAACAAAGGCCCCTGATCGAGTATAACAAAGTTTCCTGATCGAGTAAAACAAAGCTCCCTGTTCGAGTATAACAAAGTCCCCTGATCGAGTATAACAAAGTCCCCTGATTGAGTATAACAAAGGCCCCTAATCGAGTTTAAAAAAGGCCCATGATCGAGTATAACAAAGTCCCCTGGTAGAGTATAACAAAGGCGCCTCATCGAAAATAACAAACGCGCCAGAGCGAGTATAACAAAGGCCCCTAATCGAGTATAACAAAGTCCCCTGAACGATTATAACAAAGGCCATTCATCGAGTATAACAAAGTCCCATGATCGAGTATAACAAAGTCCCCTCATCGAATATAACAAAGTCCCCTGATCGAGTATAACAAAGTCCCCTGATTGAGTATAACAAAGTCCCCTGATCGAGAATAACAAAGTCCCATGATCGAGTATAACAAAGTCCCCTCATCGAATATAACAAAGTCCCCTGATCGAGTATAACAAAGTCCCCTGATCGAGTATAAAAAAGTCCCCTGATCGAGTATAACAAAGTCCCCTGAACGATTATAACAAAGGCCCCTGATCGAGTATAACAAAGTCCCCCTGATCGAGAATAACTAAGTCCCCTGATCGAGTATAATAAAGCCCCCTGATCAAGTATAATAAAGGCCCCTGATGGAGTATAACAAAGACCCCTGGTCGAGTATAACAAAGTCCCCTCATCGAGTATAAAAAAGCCCCCTCATAGAGTATAACTAAGTCCCCTGATCGAGTATAACAAAGTCCCCTGATCGGGTATAAGAAAGGCCCCTGAACGAGTATAACAAAGTCCCCTAATCGAGTACAACAAAGGCCCCTGATCGGGTATAACAAAGTCCCCTCATCGAGTATAACAATGTCCCCTGATCGAGCATAACAAACTCCCCTGATCGAGTATAACAAAGTCTCCTCATCGAGTTTAACAAAGTCCTCAAATCGAGAATAACAAAGGCCTTTGATCGAGCTTAACAAAGGCCCCTGTTCGAGTATAACACAGGCCTCTAAATGAGTATAACAATGGCCACTGATCGAGTATAACAAAGTCCCCTGATCGAGTATTACCGAGTCCCCTGATCGAGTATAACAGAGTCCGATCATCTAGTATAACAAAGGCCCCTCATCGAGTATAACAAAGTCCCATGATCGAGTATAATAAAGTCCCATCATCGAATATAACAAAGTCCCCTGATCGAGTATAACAAAGTCCCCTGATCGAGCATACCAAAGTCCCATGATCGAGTATAACAAAGGCCCCTGATCGAGTTTAACAAATGCCTCTGATCGAGTATAACAAAGTCCCCTGGTCGAGTATAACAAAGGCCCCTGATCGAATATAACAAAGGCGCCTGAACGAGTATAACAAAGTCCCGTCATCGAGTATAACAAAACCCCCTCTTAGAGTATAACAAAGTCCCCTGATCGAGTATAACATAGTCCCCTGATCGAGAATAACAAAGTCCCCTGATCGAGTATAACAAAGCCCCCTGATCAAGTATAACAAAGGCCCCTGATCGAGTATATAACAAAGTCCCCCTGTTCGAGTATAAATAAAGTCCCTCATCGTGTATAACAAAGCCCCCTATAGAGGCAACAGTCCCTTGATCGAGAGTAACAGTCCCCTGATCGGGTATAACAGCGTTTCGGAACGAGTATATAAATAAAGGCCCCTGATCGAGTATAACAAAAGTTCCCTGATCGAGTATACTTAAAGCCCTGATCGAGTAAAAAACAAAGACCCCTGGTCGAGTATAACAAATGCCCTGATCGAGTATAAGACCCTGGTCGAGTATAACAAAGTCCCCCACTAAGTATAACAAAGCCCCTCATAGAGTATAACAAAAGTCCCTGATCGAGTATAACAAAGTCCCCTGATCGGGAATAACAAAGGCCCCTGATCGGGTATAACAGAGGCCTCTGATCGAGTATAACAAAGTCCCATGATCGAGTATAACAAAGTCCCCTCATCGAATATAACAATGTCCCATGATCGAGTACAACAAAGCCCCCTGATCAAGTATAACAAAGGCCCCTGATCGAGTATAACAAAGACCCTTGGTCGAGTATAACAAACTCCCCTCATCGAGTATAACAAAACCCCCTCATACAGTATAACAAAGTCCCCTGATCGAGTATAACAAAGTCCCCTGATCGGGTATAACAAAGGCCCCAAATCGAGTATAACAGAGGCCCCTGATCGAGTATAACAAAGTCCCATGGTCGGGTATAACAAAGTCCCCTCATTCAAATATAACAAAATCCCCTCATCGAGTATAACAAAGTCCCCTGATCGAGGAGAACAAACTCCCCTGATCGAGTTTAACAAAGTCCCCTGAACGATTAGAACAAAGGCCCCTGATCGAGTATAACAAAGGCCCCTCATCGAGTTTAACAAAGGCCGATGATCGAGTATAACAAAGTTCCCTGGTCGAGTATAACAAAGGCCCCTCATCGAATATAACAAAGGTGCCTGACCGAGTATAACAAAGGCCCCAAATCGAGTATAACAAAGTTCCCTGATCGAGTATAACAAAGCCCCCTGATCGAGTATAACAAAGTCCCTGATCGAGAGAATAACAAAGTCCCCTGATCGAGTATAACAGTTCTCATCAAGTATAACAAAGGCCCCTCATCGAGTATAACAAAGCCCCTCATCATATAACAAAGGTCCTCTGATGGAGGATAAATAAAGACCCCTATCGAGAGCAATAAAGTCCCCTAATCGAGTATAACAAAGGCCACTGATCGAGTATAACAAAGTCCTATGATCGAGTATAACAAAGTCCCATCATCGAATATAACAAAGTCCCCTGATCGAGTATAACAAAGTCTCCTCATCGAGTTTAACAAAGTCCTCTAATCGAGAATAACAAAGGCCTGTGATCGAGTTTAACAAAGGCCCCTGTTCGAGTTTAACAAAGGCCTCTAAAAGAGTATAACAAAGGCCACTTTTCGAGTACAACAAAGTCAACTGATCGAGTATAACAAAGGCACCTGATCGAGTATAACAAAGTCCCCTGATCGAGTAAAACAGAGTCCCCTCCTCGAGTATAACAGACTGCCCTAATCGAATGTAACAAAGTCCACTGATCGAGTATAACAAAGTCCCCTGATCGAGTATAACAAAGGCCTCTGATCGAGTTTAACAAAGGCCCCTCATCGAGTATTACAAAGTCCCCTGGTTGAGTATAACAAAGGCCCCTGATCTTGTTTTACAAAGGGCCCTGATCGAGTATAAAAAAGTCCCCTGGTCGAGTATAACAAAGTCCCCTGATCGAGTATAACAAAATCCTTTGAACGAGTATAAGAAAGTCCCCAGATCGAGTATAACAAAGTCCCCTGATCGAGTATAACAGTCCCCTGATCGAGTAGAACAAAGTTCCCTCATCGAGTATAACAAAGCCCCCTCATCAAGTATAACAAAGGCCCCTGATCGAGTATAACAAAGACCCCTGGTCGAGTATAACAAAGTCCCCTAATCGAGTATAACAAAGGCCCCTGATCGAGTATAACAAAGTCCCATCATCGAGTATAACAAAGTCCCATCATCGAATATAACAAAGTCCCCTGATCGAGTATAAAAAAGTCCCCTGATCGAGTATAACAAAGTCCCCTGATCGAGTATAACAAAGTCCCTTGAACAATTATAACAAAGGCCCCTCATCGAGTATAACAAAGTCCCCTGATCGAGAATAACAAAGTCCCCTGATCGAGTATAACAAAGCCCCCTGATCAAGTATAACAAAGGCCCCTAATCGAGTATAACAAAGTCCCCTGGTTGAGTATAACAAAGTCCCCTCATCGAGTATAACAAAGCCCCCTCATAGAGTATAACAAAATCCCCTGATCGAGTATAACAAAGTCCCCTGATCGGGTATAACAAAGCCCCTGAATGAGTATAACAAAGGCCCCTGATCGAGTATAACAAAGTTCCCTGAATCAAGTATAACAAAACCTCCTGATCGAGTATAACATAGTCCCCCTGATCGAGAATAATAAAGTCCCCTGATCGAATATAACAAAGCCCCCTCATCAAATATAACAAAGGCCCCTGATCGAGTATAACAAAGCTCCCTCATCAAGTATAACAAAGACCCCAGATCGAGTAAAACAAAGACACCTGGTCGAGTATAACAAAGTCCTCTAATCGAGTACAACAAAGTCCCCTGATCGAGTATAACAAAGTCCCCTCATCAAGTATAACAATGTCCCCTGATCGAGTATAACAAACTCCCCTGATCGAGTATAACAAAGTCTCCTCATCGAGTTTAACAAAGTCCTCTAATCGAGAATAACAAAGGCCTGTGATCGAGTTTAACAAAGGCCCCTGTTCGAGTATAACAAAGGCCTCTAAAAGAGTATAACAAAGGCCACTTTTCGAGCACAACAAAGTCCCCTGATCGAGTATAAAAAAGGCCCCTGATCGAGTATAACAGAGTCCCCTGATCGAGTATAACAGAGTCCCCTCCTCGAGTATTACAGACTGCCCTAATCGAATGTAACAAAGTCCACTGATCGAGTATAACAAAGTCCCCTGATCGAGTATAACAAAGGCCTCTGATCGAGTTTAACAAAGGCCCCTCATCGATTATAACAAAGTCCCCTGGTTGAGTATAACAAAGGCCCCTGATCGAGTTTTACAAAGGCCCCTGATCGAGTATAAAAAAAGTCCCCCGGTCGAGTATAACAAAGTCCCCTCATCAAGTATAACAAAGTCCCCTGATTGAGTATAACAAATTCGCATGATCGAGTATAACAGAGCCCCCTCATCGAGTATAACAAAGTCCCCTGATCGAGTATAACAAAGTCCCCTGATCGAGTATAACAAAGTTCCCTGATCGAGTAGAACAAAGGCCCCTGATCGAGTATAACAAAGGCCTCTGATCGAGTATAACAAAGTCCAATGATCGAGTATAACAAAGTCCCCTCATCGAATATAACAAAGTCCCCTGATCGAGTAGAAGAAAGTCCCCTCATCGAGTATAACAAAGGCCCCTCATCGAGTGTAACAAAGTCCCATGATCGAGTATAACAAAGTCCTCTCATCGAATATAACAAAGTCCCCTGATCGAGTATAACAAAGTCACCTGATCGAGTATAACAGAGTCTCCTCATCGAGTATAACAAAGGCCCCTCATCGAGTATAACAAAGTCCCATGATCGAGTATAACAAAGTCCCCTCATAGAATATAACAAAGTCCCCTGATCGAGTATAACAAAGTCCCCTGATCGAGTATAACAAAGTCCCCTGATTGAGTATAAGAAAGGCCCCTGATCGAGTTTAACAAAAGCCCCTGAGCGAGTATAACAAAGTCCCCTGAGCGAGTATAACAAAGGCCCCTAATCGAATATAACAAAGGCGCCTGAACGAGTATAACAAAGGCCCTTGATCGAGAATAACAAAGTCCCCTGATCGAGTATAACAAAGTCCCCTCATCGAATATAAAAAAGTCCCCTGATCGAGTATAACACAAGTCTTTTCATCGAGTTTAACAAAGTCCTCTAATCGAGAATAACAAAGGCCCCTGATCGAGTATAACAAAGGCCCCTGATCGAGTATAACAAGGGCCCCTGATCGAGTATAACAAAGTCTCCTCATCGAGTTTAACAAAGTCCTCTAATCGAGAATAACAAAGGCCTTTCATCGAGTTTAACAAAGGCCCC
Organism: Homarus americanus; assembly: GCF_018991925.1. NCBI lineage: Eukaryota > Metazoa > Arthropoda > Malacostraca > Decapoda > Nephropidae > Homarus > Homarus americanus. The sequence goes on along the minus strand of NW_024729022.1, from coordinate 856 downwards.
TGTTCGAGTATAACAAAGGCCTCTAAAAGAGTATAACAAAGGCCTCTAAAAGAGTATAACAAAGGCCACTTTTCGAGTATAACAAAGTCCCCAGATCGAGTATTACAGAGTCCGCTGATCGAGGATAACAGAGTCCCCTCATCGAGTATAACAAAGGCCACTCATCGAGTATAACAAAGTCCCATGATCCATTATAACAAAGTCCCCTTATCGAATATAACAAAGTCCCCTGATCGAGTACAACAAAGTCCCCTGATCGTGTATAACAAAGTCCCCTGATCGAGTATAACAGAGTCCCCTGGTCGAGTATAACAGACTGCCCTAATCGAGTGTAACAAAGTCCCCTGATCGAGTATAACAAAGTCCCCTGATCGAGTATAACAAAGGCCTCTGATCGAGTTTAACAAAGGCCCCTCATCGAGTATAACAAACTCCCCTGATCGAGTATACCAAAGTCCCCTGATCGAGTATAACAAATTCGCCTGATCGAGTATAACAAAGCCCCCTCATCGAATATAACAAAGTCCCCTGAACGAGTATAAGAAAGTCCCCTGATCGAGTAAAAAAAAGTCCCCTGATCGAGTATAACAAAGTTCCCTGATCGAGTATAACAAAGTCCCCTGATCGAGTATAAAGAACTCCCCTGATCGAGTAAAACAAAGTCCCCTGATCGAGTATAACAAAAACCCTGTTGGGGTATAACAAATTCCCATGATCGAGTAAAACAAAGGCCCCTCATCGAGTATATAGAACTCCCCTGATCGAGTATAACAAAGTCTCCTCATCGAGTTTAACAAAGTCCTCTAATCGAGAATAACAAAGTCCCCTGATCGAGGAGAACAAAGTCCCCTGATCG